>NC_139927.1:18445335-18672835 GCF_963514095.1 Eutrigla gurnardus
TGGTTACCTGTCTGTCTCTACATGTCAGCCCTGTGATAGACTGGTTACCTGTACAGGTGATCATTGAGCCCAATGTCAGCTGGGATCGGCTCCAGCCCCCCCACGGATGAATGTGAATAGTCACTAAATAATATTTTTTCTCAATATTTAATACTATGTCATTTAAAAAATGACCATTTGTGTCCTTGTACACAAATCAAATATATTCTATTTTGTGACCAACATGGGCCGTCTTATTGTCCATCCATCCATTTTCTACCGCTTATCCTGTATTCAGGGTCGCGGTGGGGGCTGGAGCCGATCCCAGCTGTCATTGGGCGAAGGCAGGGTACACCCTGGACAGGTCGCCAGTCCATCGCAGGGCCAACATGTAGAGACAAACAACCATTCACTCTCACATTCACACCTACGGGCAATTTAGAGTCATCAATGAACCTATCTCCATCCTTCATGTCTTTGGACTGTGGGAGGAAGCCGTAGAACCCGGAGAGAACCCACGCTCACACGGGGAGAACATGCAAACTCCACACAGAAGGAACCCGGGCCCGATCCAGGAATCAAACCCGCGACCCTCTTGCTGTGAGGTGACAGTGCTACCCACTACACCACCGTGCAGCCCCCGTCTTATTGTGTTAGAGCAATTTTTGTGTAGATACCATTTATTACACAGATTTGGTATAGAGAATGAATAAAATGGATAAAAAATACCTCCAAAATATCACATTGACATGCCAAGACCTCGAAGAACACCATAGAAAAAGTCAGGCTGTGATTTGGTCTCTAAAAATGTTGATATTCAGAGATTTTTGCGATAATTACATTTTTCTGTGATTGGATGGATATTACGTAATCTGCTCAGAAAACCCTGTTATTGACAGTATATATATATGAGCTATACATTCTCTGAATGTCCTCGGTCTGTAGTTTGTGGTTGTCAAGTTTCATAAGGCTGTGATTCTCACAACAGCTCATTTTATACAGTCACAACAAGTTTTGAAATCACTACCATGAAATGAACACATTACAGTTGAGCTCATTGGATCCACAAGAGTCTCAGTTTTCCAGCCAGACACACGTCATGCAATTCCTTAATTCTTCTCCCAATTCTCACATGACTAGAGCTGTAAGTGGGCTACAGCCCTGAAAGACACTCAAATCGGCCAAGGACGTGTCCAAGGAGTAGAAGAGGAGTTTACAGCAGATATCATAGGTGATCTATAGGTGATACATAACTTTTGTATGGTCATCACTAACTGGTTCTCTGGTACCTTTGCGTGTGTGTGTGTGCACACTTTGGAATTTGTAACCAGCAACTTGAAACCAACAGTAAATAAGAGCACGCTGCCCTCTGCTGGAGCCCTCAGGTGTTACACTCTTGATTTCTGTCAAATTCAATTCAATTAATGAGCGAACATTAACAAATATTTAACTGTTTACTGTATGCGTGTACGTGTAGTGTTCACGTGTCGTTTGTCTTAGTGTGTGTGTGTGTGTGTGTGTGTGTGTGTGTGTGTGTGTGTGTGTGTTCTGTGGCTGAGCTTCGGAGGAGGCGGAGGACTGCGTTTGCATCACTTCCGCTCGGAGGACGTTGACTTCCAGACGTGCGGGTTTAACTTACAGGATGGATTTCGTGTCAGAAACAATGTTTTCGAGACCGAAGACATTCCACATGGGATCTTTTTATCTCCTGTAGCACATGTAATGAAAGATAGAGTAGCCATATTTTCAGAATCTGGCCTTTTCCCCCTTTCGTCCTCCGATGAGACTGCCGTGTTCCTGGCGTTATATAAAGCCCACACACATACGGGATGTGGTACAGAAGTGATTTAGAAGATGGATGCGAATCTAACAAAACAGGTGAGACGCTCATAAGTTTACGGTCTGGGATGACGAGGTGATGACGAGATGATGCTAAACATGCGAGCTAAGCTAGGCCAAGAGCAGCTCCAGTAGCCTAGCAGCTAGCGACGAGGCTACTGTGATGCTACTCTCCGAGGCTACGTAGAGACGGCCCGTCAAGTATAGCCTGTCAATACAATCAATACGCTTTCTATCAGTACGTGTCCTATCGATACACGTCCTATCAATACAGTACAGCAGCTAGCGACGAGGGTGTTATACTGCCGTGATGCTGCTCTACGAGGCTACATAAACATGTCCACACCAGAGGGAGAAGCTGGTTTTACTGCCTCCGAGGGTCCAGCTGCAAGGACACACTAGATACACAGTTAAACCCGCTTTCCACAGGGCAGCACATGTATGCAAAATGAGAAATAATCACACACACACACACACACACACACACACACACACACACACACACACACACACACACACACACTACAATTCACTCTGCACTTTCATCAACACATGAATCCTCTGTTTAACAGCTACCTACAGACAACTAGCACTTCCTAGGATGATGAAAAACGTTGGTCATCCCTTTTCTACATTACACATTATACCTGTTAAACATCAGCATGCTAGCATGGTCCTTTTGAGTGTTAATCTGCTGATGTTAGCTTTTAGTTCAAAGACTTCAAAACGAAATAGAGCCTCAAAGAGCTGCCAGCAGAGCTGCACTCTTATTCCACCTGATCTGGATGTAGATGCGGATACAAGAACTCCTGGCATGACTTGGTGCAGTTGTGTGAACTCAGGGCTTAGAAGCACAAACCCGTCCTCACTGTTTTCATGCATGGAGATTCGTACAGGATAACACTTCCTGACATTCTAACCCAAACCCAGATATGAAAGATGTGTAACACCCGTTTCCTGTTTTCTGCTTAAGTTAGAAATAGCTTTACATTCTAGGTATTTGACATCATGCATGTCATCCATCCTACCATCTTTCAAGATGTTGCACTTCTGATGGATTTGAAACTCCTCTGTCTGTATGTGGGTCTCCATTTGTGTATGGAGAGGAGCCGCCCATACTTGCACCCAAAATGCTGTAAAACATTCATTTATAGTTTCCAACACAGCATCCATATTTCTTTTTGCTGTGAAAGAGGCAGGAAAAGGGTGTGGAGGAAAACAAACATGTTTAAAAAAACTATACTACGAATTCATGGGACTAGTATTATCAGATGACCTCTGTTATTGCTGAAATATGGTTGGTAATTTGCTTTGGAATTTTTAATTTACAAATTACAGACTGATTCACATGAGACAAACCTGGCGACCAACTACAAGTAACGTCTTACTTCTGCCAACAAGGGTTTCTCCACCAAGTACTAAGTCATGGTTCGGTTGGGGATCAAATACTTATTTTGTTTGTTCAAATTGAAATTAATTTCTAACATTTTATCATGTCTTTTTTTCCCTGAAATATTTTGTTGACATTCCGTCTCTATTTGTTAACATAAAAGGACCATAAAAATGATACAGTCAAACAAAATCAGCTGGGGATGAAATCATTATTTCCCCCATTGTACGTACAAGCACTGATTTCAATCTAAACACCCATTCAACTCCAGTTTCTGAACATTAAAAATAGACATGGAGCAACTTGAACTGGTGACTGTAATATAAATTGTGTCTTTGCTCTCTGTGGGCATGATTCAATCAAACATTGGTGAGCGGCCAATGATAATAACTTCTTTAACCTTTTGAAAATGGTTGTTTAGGCTCCAGTGGTGGTGGTTCTCCAGGATGGGTCCCGGGCCATGAATCAGCCTGGCACAGCAACCACCCTGGCCCTGGGAACCGCCGACATAGCACAGTGTCTGACAGCGGTGACACTGGCATCGGCACTTACTGCTCTGACAGCGTGGAAGGTAGGAAGCACCATCTATTTATATTAAAGTTTGTCTCTTCTGTGTTATCCAGGTGTATGATGAAGTCTGTGGAGTAGGATGTGAATATGTTAAAATAAAAAAAATTAAAAATGTCATCTGTGGCCATGGCAGGAATGTAAAAACCCTGTTTATCAATATGATCCACCTACCTGAAACACAAACCTCTATAGATACACACACTCCAGTAAACTACAAGATTCTCCCCCTACTGCCGTTGACACAAGTACCCTCATTAATGAGATATAGTTTAGTTTTGGTTTCGGGATGATTGATAGAATCAAAAATGGCTGCAACTCCTCCTCATCAGCTGCCTCGTGAAATATGAATATTAATATGACTGGGAGGACTCGCTTAGTTTAAATGACAGTCTTCGTCACGCAGCCAGGGTTCAGTAAAACAGAATAAATCAATATGATTATCTGATATTTAATCATTGACTAATACTGCTTTAGATGAGAGAGATCTAATGCTTAAGAGTCCACATTTAATTCTCTTATTTTGTTGTACTACATCACAGGAGTTCATTTTTATTAGGTTTTCATGTGAATCCCTCTTCTGTTTGACGGAATTCCTGGTCTCAACTCTATATTTATATATATTTATTCACAGTATATATTTATTTTATTAATTATCTCACCGTCAAAACGACTTGGCAGCTCTGCTAATGAATGAACTACCATATAATGAGGGTCATTTGCTTCATTAAAAGATATTTCGAATCAAACATCTCTAAGTATGAGTACAAAGTTTTAGTCCTGTAAGTGCATTTCTACTATTTTACTCAAATGTAGCTTAACTATGTTATGTGATCTGCAATTACGGCCATTGACTACACACGGTGCAGCCATAGGCCATAGATTTCGATTGTTACTGAAACACAGTAATGTTCACTTCTATGCTTGTGTTGTTGATGGTGATGATGATGATGGTGATGATGTCTGACATGATTCTTTAAAATCCTGTATGTCTTTCAGACGACTCCAGTTCCAGTACCACGCCTTTGTCTTTTCAGCCGCTGTCCCAGCATCCCCTGGGCCAGGATGATGGTGCCGTCCCGATTGTCCACGTCTTGCTGTCCCAATCCTCCTCTCCCTCTGCCGGTTTTAAAATGTCAGCCTCATCCGGCTGCACAGGTCGCTGGAGTAGGTCTTGCCAGCTGAATGCACCGAGCTGTCCGGACATGAAGGACCATCGGCCCATCCGGAAGTGGTCCTCTCTTACCAAGCTATCGTCTGGGGCTGATAAGAGCTCCACGCGGTCATCAGGCAGTCGGTGCAACCCAGATCCACAAGGCTCTCTGGACAGAGGTCTGCTGTATGGGTATAGAAAGGAACCTCTTAGTTCAAACATGGACCTTTACCTACCGTTATCCTCCTCCTCCTCCTCGCTCTGCCATAGCTTGCTGCAACGCTCCCCAGGTGCGGGCCCCTGCTACCGATACAACCACAGCAGCAGATCCAATAGTTTGGAAAGGGAACTGTCACTTTCCTCTCCTCTGTCCTCATCGGTAACACACAACAGTTTGGACATGAGCTATAGTGCTTTACCAGAAGCTAAGCTGGCTTGGGAAGGGGCACAGGTTCATGGCCTCAGCTTACCCAAACAAGCAGACTCACAACTGAGTCATCAGACTGACAGAGGCTCCCCAATTCAGCCTGCTGTCCGCACCCAAATGTGGCTGACTGAGCAGATGGAGTACAGGCCCAAAGTAGAGGATGGAGGTCGACTTGCTGCTGGACCAGAGGGCTGGGGTGGAGATGGGCCATGCCGACCGGGACATCAGCAGGATCCAGGGATTAGCCAGGTGAGACGAGTATTCAAGGCTGTAATGCAGTCATGCGCTTGTTTCGGCTTCGTGCTTTGTTGGACTCGTATTGTCTTGGTCTCAGGCTCGGCTGTTGAGAACTGGTCATGCTGTTCCTGGCCTCTGATTTGGGATCTGTTCTGCAGAACGCTGATTCTGCCAACACAACAATACTTCTCCTAGATACATTCAACAGAGGCCCAGCTAAATGCTTAGAACTACTACTAAAAATATCCCTGGACCTAATTTGGGCAGCGACTGCAAAAAAAAAAAAAAAAAAAAAAGGCGTGGGGATTAAGTAGTTATGGAAGTTTCAACAGGGAGATGGAGGTAAAAGATGGATGGATGATCCTCTTCCTCAAATATCCATAATGATACGAGGATGACTAATTCGGCTTTCAATGTGTCTCGGCCAGAACCATTCTCTAACCCAAGTGTACATCATCTGGAAGAGAAGCCTAGCAGTGAGTTATGCGAGGCTGACCTTTGATCCCTGCCTGACACACCTGATGCTGAGGAGAACTCGCGGCACCCACTTATTATTATTATACTGTTATTATTTTTTATGTATGTCCTCACATTACGTCGTAGCAGTAGGATTACATTGATTCCGAAAAGAGTTTCCCCCCATATCCTCATAATAAAATCAACTATAAATCCACATTTTAAGCTTTTAAAAGATGTTCTTGGTGTCTTGGTTGTGGTTTACCCACAATGGATTTCTATTATTCACCTCATTTAGTGGGTTTATAAATAAATAGCCCATAAGTTTTATAGACCAAAACTACAGTTTTTGCATTTCATGCGACCAATTATTATCATTAACATGACTACTACTGTTAAGAAAATTGCTTTATCCTTGCCCAATGTAAATGATAAGCATGTATTCCATTGTTTGACTGTGTGTTTGTGTATTTGTGTTAGCAGATGCTGATGGGGACCTCCCTGCCTATCAATACTCTGGTGAAGGTTAAAGAGGGGCTGCTGAGACAGAGAGAACTGGAGATAGACAAGTAATGTCCACTACCTTTAATTCCCAAGGAGACTGTGTTCTTGTCTTATTAGTTACAGGAAACTTTATTTACAATCGTGTGCCTTCCATATATGTATGAAGCCATTACAGAAAACAGAAAACAACAGCTAAAAAGTCACGAGGTGGATTCCCGCTTTTCCACATTAACCACGGCCACTTCAAATTGTCCAATCACACAATAGTTCTCGGACACGACTATAAAAATGTTCTGCCCGGAGGATAGATGGAGAACAAGCTGTGAGACCTCCCGAACCAGGCCAGCCCTGGGAGAGAGAACACGTCTCTGTTCTTATAGGATCAGGCTTTAGCTGCAGACAGAGAGACGGAGGAGAGAACTTCTGAGCATGGATTTCCTCCCATAGGAGATTCTGCTGGAAGGTTTGGTGGAAGACAGTCAAGAGAAGAGGACAGAGTAAGATTGTTGATGACAGAGTCGGGAGGCATGAATGAAAGAAGATAGGAAAGGTAATATTTGGATCAGTTAACTTCTCTGTGTGGAGGTTAAGTTCAGGTCCATCTCCAGGGACGTTTGACAGGAGGATGTATTCCTCCAGAGTACCTGGTGGATGGTAGAGCACGACAGTGGTTAATCGATAAGTAATAGAAAAGAGGTGAAGTGTGGAAGCTGGGAGAGAAAAGGTCTCTAGCAGGGTGAAATTAGCAGGTGGCCCCCTGCTGGTGGGTCTGTGTCGTTGCAGGAGTAGGCTGAGGAGAGGGCTGGAGGCGTTCTTTGCTGCGATCCAAGTTTTTATATAATGCTCTTAGATATTTTGCATTTACATGTTATTTGGTGAATACTATGTTTGTAAGCAGGAAGTCGTGTCTTTCAGACAAAAGCAGCAGATCTTGCAGCTCCATGCCCGGATCAGAGAGAACGAGCTCCGAGCCCAGCAGGTCCTGCAGAGCCAGAGAGGATGGTTTGACGATGTTCAAAATACCAAGGTAGCACTAAGCCACATCTCTGTCATCAATGACTGCTCAAATCAAAACACGTCCCAGCACGAGTTCTGTCTGTCCAACAGGAGTCGGCATTGAGAGCGCCATGCAAGCAGCCCTCTGATAGGCTGTGCTGTGATGAAGAACTCGGGAGGAAGCTAGCGGTGTCTGAACTGGAGGTTCTCCATTTGAACGAGTTCTTCAAGCACGTCACACAGAAACATACAGACGACACCCGCAAGCTGGAGGAGAAGGTCCAGATCATTAGTACTGTCTGTCTGTAACCTGTCTGTCTCTACATGTCTCCCTGTGATAGACTGGTTACCTGTCTGTCTCTACATGTCAGCCCTGTGATAGACTGGTTACCTGTCTGTCTCTACATGTCTCCCTGTGATAGACTGGTTACCTGTCTGTCTCTACATGTCAGCCCTGTGATAGACTGGTTACCTGTCTGTCTCTACATGTCTCCCTGTGATAGACGATGTATACGTTATATGAGGTGTTTTCTGTTCACAGATAAAGACGAGGGATCGCTACATCAGCAGTCTGAAGAAAAAGTGTCAGCGAGAGAACGAACAGAACCTAGAAAAACAGCAGCGCATAGAGACTCTGGAGAAATACCTCTCTGACCTGCCAACACTGGACGAAGTGCAGGCCCAGGCCCAGCAGGTATACACACATCTATATACACACACACACACCTCTATACACACACCTCTATACACACACACACACACACACCCCTCTATACACACACACACACCTCTTTATACACACCTACATAGTCTCCAACCATGCTACATGAGGACTGGATCATACACAAGGCCTTGACATTCTTCTAGGAGATCCTGAAGAGCAATTCTTTCAAAAGTCAGTTTGATTAGACAAAGGGAAAATAAAATCGATCCTTCTTGGACTAAACAGATGTTCAGATGTTTAGTATCGGGGTTGTTTGAGGTGACTCTTACAGTCAGTGTGTTACCGACAGTAGATTGACAAACATAAGCAAAGCAATGCTGTGGACATATTTTACACACTGAAAACAATCAATATCACACTCTCCCCTCTCTCCCTGTCTCTCCCCTCTCTCCCTGTCTCTCCCCTCTCTCCCTGTCTCTCCCCTCTCTCCCTGTCTCTCCTCTCTCTCCCTGTCTCTCCTCTCTCTCCCTGTCTCTCCCCTCTCTCCCTGTCTCTCCCCTCTCTCCCTGTCTCTCCTCTCTCTCCCTGTCTCTCCCCTCTCTCCCTGTCTCTCCCCTCTCTCCCTGTCTCTCCTCTCTCTCCCTGTCTCTCCCCTCTCTCCCTGTCTCTCCTCTCTCTCCCTGTCTCTCCTCTCTCTCCCTGTCCCTCCCCTCTCTCCCTGTCTCTCCTCTCTCTCCCTGTCCCTCCCCTCTCTCCCTGTCTCTCCTCTCTCTCCCTGTCTCTCGTCTCTCTCCCTGTCTCTCCTCTCTCTCCCTGTCTCTCCAATCTCTCCCTGTCTCTCCTCTCTCTCCCTGTCTCTCCTCTCTCTCCCTGTCTCTCGTCTCTCTCCCTGTCTCTCCTCTCTCTCCCTGTCTCTCCCCTCTCTCCCTGTCTCTCCTCTCTCTCCCTGTCTCTCCTCTCTCTCCCTGTCTCTCCTCTCTCTCCCTGTCTCTCCCCTCTCTCCCTGTCTCTCCTCTCTCTCCCTGTCTCTCCCCTCTCTCCCTGTCTCTCCCCTCTCTCCCTGTCTCTCCTCTCTCTCCCTGTCTCTCCCCTCTCTCCCTGTCTCTCCTCTCTCTCACTGTCTCTCCTCTCTCTCACTGTCTCTCCTCTCTCTCCCTGTCTCTCCCCTCTCTCCCTGTCTCTCCTCTCTCTCCCTGTCTCTCCTCTCTCTCCCTGTCTCTCGTCTCTCTCCCTGTCTCTCCTCTCTCTCCCTGTCTCTCCAATCTCTCCCTGTCTCTCCTCTCTCTCCCTGTCTCTCCCCTCTCTCCCTGTCTCTCCTCTCTCTCCCTGTCTCTCGTCTCTTTCCCTGTCTCTCCCTGTCTCTCCCCTCTCTCCCTGTCGCTCCTCTCTCCCTCTCTCTCGTCTCTTTCCCTGTCTCTCCCCTCTCTCCCTGTCTCTCCTCTCTCTCCCTGTCTCTCCCTCTCTCTCCCTCTCTCTCCCTGTCTCTCCCTGTCTCTCCTCTCTCTCCCTGTCTCTCCTCTCTCTCCCTGTCTCTCCCTGTCTCTCCTCTCTCTCCCTGTCTCTCCCTGTCTCTCCCTGTCTCTCCTCTCTCTCCCTGTCTCTCCTCTCTCTCCCTCTCTCCCTGTCTCTCCCTGTCTCTTTCCCTGTCTCTCCCTGTCTCTCCTCTCTCTCCCTGTCTCTCCCTGTCTCTCCTCTCTCTCCCTCTCTCTCCCTGTCTCTCCTCTCTCTCCCTCTCTCTCCCTGTCTCTCCCTGTCTCTCCTCTCTCTCCCTGTCTCTCCCTGTCTCTCCTCTCTCTCCCTGTCTCTCGTCTCTCTCCCTGTCTCTCCTCTCTCTCCCTGTCTCTCCAATCTCTCCCTGTCTCTCCTCTCTCTCCCTGTCTCTCCCTGTCTCTTTCCCTGTCTCTCCTCTCTCTCCCTGTCTCTCCTCTCTCTCCCTGTCTCTCCCTGTCTCTCGTCTCTTTCCCTGTCTCTCCCTGTCGCTCCTCTCTCTCCCTGTCTCTCCCCTCTCTCCCTGTCTCTCCTCAGGGGCGTGTCGCCCAAAGATTCTCCAGCACCCCCCCCAACCTGTCATCACTGTCATGCAGTCGTATTTATGTAATATTGTAGCGGCGGGTTCCAGAAAGCATGCACATGTATTTTTGATTAAGTAATTTGTGTAAAATATAATCTGTATCTAGCTATAGCATCTATCTCTATGATCTTGAGTATGAATCCATTATGGTCGGTGACAACACATGTGTGTGTGCGTTTGCATGTACTCAGCAGGAGGAGGTGCAGCGGAAAGCCAAGGATCTGGAGAAAACAGCGTCTTGGTTACAGAAGAGCCTCAACGATGGATTTGCTCTGATGAAGGAGAAGGATGTCAGGATCGAGATGCAGGCCATGAGGGAGAAGGAGTTGATTGCATCAGTACAAAGGTGCGTCATCAACCAGTGGGGAAATGATATATATCTGTCTGTTTCTCTGTGTGACCACGTGTCTTGTCTTGGTGAAGCCTGCAGCAGAAGGTGCAGTACTGTTTGGACGATGGGGTGAGGTTGCCCATGCAGGACCTGAAGCTGCTTGAGGTGGAAAACTCTCAACTTCTGCAGCAGCGAGCCCACAGCAGCAGGGTAATGTCCTAAAAACACAAACGCATGCACGCACACACGAATGAAGCCCAGACGAATGAATGCTGTCTCTGCTCCCCTCCAGCTGATTGAGCATCAGAAAGAACGGATTGAGAGGCTGACCTCGCAGCTGACGGTAGGCTAACAAAGTTCTCAAGTAGTAGTAGTACTAGTAGTAGTAGTAGTTCTCTGTAGTCGTATGAAGTGAAAAACGATTTGAGTCGTTACACAATGAGTGAAGGAAACGTTGGCTACACAGCTGCTCTCTAGGGTTTTCTATTATTTTAACAATAGATGGTATTTCTCATGTAAAGGTAAATAAGTGAAGGGATGTGACATTTCACAGAGTGATCGCCATCAACATCACTTCATACATATACAATACATTTAAATAAACTCTTTACAAATGTGCAGACTTGTATTTAACACAAATACATGAGGATGGTATTCATTTTCTCATTTCACTCTTGGTAAGTAATCAAGAGTTCTACTTCAGCTCATTATGATTATTTGTAAGAAGGCAGGCCTACACTGTTCAGTTGTTAAAGAGAAAATGTTAAGCTTATGTTTGAAGTGTAAATGTTAATATCTCTTGAAATATAATATATAATAATATCATAATAACACATCTTATTTTAGGGCACCTTTCAAGGTCACCTCACAATGCATGAATATAATAATATCTTAATGTCTCTGCAGTTATTATGTTTTGTGTGTATTTGATAAAAAAAGAGGAAAAAGAAACATAAAAACGCTGTATATTCTTGTAAAGAATAAACCAGGCTTGCCACATTGAGCGTGTCCCATGCTGTACTTCATTAGGCCACCGGTACCAGACTGCAAAAGAAGAAAGGCCTCTCTCATCGACAACAACCTCCTCCGCTTGAAGGGGAGGAGAGCCCGAGCAGAGCCTTCACTCAGGTATCAGGGTTTCTGTCTGTCTGCAGAACATGATGTAGACTAGATGGAAGTGTTATTGAGTGTAGCGACTACAGTCACATGTCCAGAACAATCAAAACTGATCTGAACTAAACCTGCACATAAACACAAATGATGCTGCACATAAACCTGCAGTCAAACGGGTGAGAAACGTAGAAACACTCGTTTGCTGTGAACGCAGCATAAGGGTCAGGTGTCCTGCTGCATGACAGAAACGGTGACTGTGAACTCACTTGGTGCGTCCCCCGGCCCAGGTGGAGATGCCTGAAGTCAGCCGGCTGCTGAAGGAAATGTCCCTGTGTCTCCTGGACCTCCAGGCTCTCTGCAGCATCCTGGCTCAGAGAGCGCAGGGCAAAGAGCCCAACCTGTCCCTGCTGCTGGGCATGAAATGTATGTGGACACACACACACAAACACACACCACCCTAACTGAGTAACACTGTGTGTTATCCGCTACCTCGTAATAACATTTTGTTGTCTGTCCAGCATTCAGTGTTTCGGCAGAGGAGAGTGACTGCAGAGTGGTGCTGGAAGAAGAAGTAAGGTTCAAGATGCTGGAGGTCGGCCAGCTCAGGAGAGACATTAATGAGCTGGGAAAAAGCATCTCAGACCGCTACGCTCAGTATATGGGGGACAGCTGTGTCTCCCAGTGACTCCCAGTAGCCTCCAGCTATGATGAAGCTGCTCTAAACTCTTTTTCTTCCACATACCTCATAAAGAAGTTTTCCCATGAGAACCAGAAGGAGAAGGTCCATAACATTATATCGAATGGTTGGGATGTTCATACCATCATGACCACTTTTCTGCATCATAGCAGTTTGCAACAACGTTCACAACATACCAAACTTTCCTGGATAACTGAAAGAAGATACGAGGGTTATCAATTTATTAATTACTGACTGAACAAAGATTATTATTGGAGCTGACCTCTGGGTTCCCACACTTCATCAAATTCAAGGACTTTCCAGGCCCAATTCCTTCAAATTCAAACGACCAAACAAGGCATAGTTTGAGAAAGTAGCTTAATAGGTGTTACAACAGTGAGGATATACTATTTTGGCTTTACAAACTCACAGATAACAGATGCTGCTGGGTTACCATGACGATAACACAGCATAGCAAAACGTTTACATTTAAAGTCCCAGTCGGCAACATTTTTTTGATCATATTCACCGAAGCCGACACTACGCTCCGATAGAACAACATAAATCATCCGGTTTTAGAAAAAAGCGCACCTCTACGTAGAGCTTGTTGTTTGTTTTGCAAAAAGTTGACAGAGCCTGGATCATCCTGTCCAATCAGCACGCAGGGCTGTGTTCGTGCACACACAGAGCCCCTCCCCCCCCGGGTCGTACCACTATCACAGGGGGGAGGCGGAGGGAAGTAGCAACAAGCTTCTAATTCCTCGTTAAAAACCGAAACAAGGAGGTCCAAAACAACCAAGGAAAAGAAAACACCGGTGGAAAAGAAGGAAAAAAGAAAGATGGCGACGGTGCCCGTGATAAAACCAGAGTCAACATCGGACCCGCGTTTCAAAGGTGGCGTGATCTAAGGGGTTTCAAAGGGCACGAAGTCGAGGGGGAGGAGCTTGGTGGTCGTGGGGGAGGAGCTCGGTGGCCGTGGGGGAGGAGGGTGAGAGTTGTAAACATTCAAAATCTGAGTGCCCTCGATCCGCCAAGCTTGCCGACTGGGACTTTAACCATCCTAAACATCTAGAAGCAGTGAGCTGCTGCCAATCAGCCGTGGAGATGGGAGGAGCTTTAACCTGGTGGTTCAACGATGACTCTCCCCTGAACCACAGCTGCCCCTCAAACTTAAAACATCATTCTGTTCTTGCACAAAGTATTGAAAATTATTTATTTTCTAAAAAGCTACAAGTGTTTGATATTTTTCCTCAATCTTTCAAGGATTTCAAGGAACCATGTGCACTCCTCAACATTATTAAACTGTCAGTGGATCAACACATCTGTACTGTGAAAGTAGATGAACTTAGATCATTTATTTCAGTATTAGCCATAAGAACTTTATCAGGTGATACGTCCACCTCGTATTTCCAGCGTGTTGCGCTGCCCCCAAGTGGACCAAAAATGTGTTAAATTTTAATGGTTTAAAATACTAATTGCTTGTGTGTAAGCCTTTAAATAAGGCATATTCAGAGTGACTAATATACAATACATATGAATGTTCAAACATGTGGAAATGGTCAACATTTCATGCACCTCTTTTAAATGTTCCCTAACCGTTAGAAACTCTTCTCTGTATATTTAAATGGCTTCATAAACAATACGAAGGGAACCACCTGATTAAAGTCAATCATAGGACTCTTTGGTCAATGATCAGATAAGATATATTTAGGAATGACTCATCAGGTGATATTCAGGTGTGTATCACACAAAAAGAAAAGTAAACCATGAAGGAGCTAATTTGACATCATGTTATGTGTAATTTGTCACTTATTAAATGTTAATTGTGTCAAGTTTGGGCGAATCTTGGAGCCAAAGAAGCTGAAATAGGAAGTGAAGCAGCACATGCACTTTTTGGTTGATTGTGTGACGTCTTCTGTGCAACCAGGCGGGTCAGAGAAGTAATGAACTCCATCACCAAGCTTGACCTATCAAACTGATTTCATAATGTAATATGTGTGTACTCAAAGTAACCATGACAACTCAACCAAAGGTTTGTTTTGTTTGTAGTCGGTCTGTTCAGTCCATCTATGGAAGTTTGAAAAGCCACTGGATGAAGATGTTTTGTTTGATATTCTTTTAGTTTTACTGCCAGAATCTAGGAATGGAAGGTATTGTTCATAAACAGTTATGTTCCTATAAAATACATTTTGTGGATTTTTGCAGAATGGAGGTTTGATCTTATTTGTTCAAATGGAAAATAAAATTATTTTTCTAAGAATTTGTATGATTTCTTACAAACTGGTGTCGGAATACTTGCAGTAAATAGTCTAGCTACTCAACCCACCAGTTGGTAGCCATGTAAATATTTCATAAATAAAATAATACAAATATCCTAAAACAGTGAGATGGTTATAAACACAATACATATTGGTAATATTGATTTATGACGGAAGAGTGCCATGCTATAAGAGGGTAACTGGGCTCATTAGATTCCTCTGGTTCAGGTCTTCACAGTGGTTCTGGTGCAGTTTGTCGGCATCTAGCGGCCAACGAGGTACTACAACTGTGGTGTCGCGGAGCAGAAGCGACACGGCTTTGACGAGAACATAGATGTGTCTGCAAAAGTGTAGTTTGAATGCAATCGCTCCCCATTGACAGCGGTCGCTGTGTATTTTGATCTGAGTTGCGTTCAGGTGCAGAAGAAACCTTGGAATTTCTACTATCCAGCGAAACCATGCTAGAATGATGGCCGAGGAGAAAAAACACGAATAAAAACCGACCAAGGGGAGTTCTTTACTGCGTAAACCTACTGGCACATGGTTATTTTCTGATTGTGAATGTAGCTTATTAACAATTTGTTCAAATATTATGTTTACCTTTAATTAATTTTACTATCCATTTTTTTATTATCTGCGTTTTAGTTGTATTTCTATTTCTGTGTGTATATCCAGAGTGACGTAAAGCCAGAGTCAAATTCCTTCTATGTTCACACTTGAAGACGGATTCTGGTTCTGAGAGGTTGTACTTCTGTTTGGTTCAGCCTTGTCGGTGTTGGTGAGTGTTGCCAAGGTGAGGTTGTTTATTTGGTGAGTTCGTCCTCACCTCTCATAGTTCCTTTTATCTTGTTTTTGTACATTTGAAACATCAGAGGGTTTGTAACTGCTTGTTTTAGTTTTCAGGTGACCTCGAATCAGTTAGACTATAAATTGCATCAGGGTGCTTGGAACCAGTCATACCCCCTTGCAAATCTGGATTATAATTTAGAATTGTAACGTAATTGACTTAAAACTCACTGAAGACATAAAAAAAAAGCAAAATATTACTACAAATGTATTACAAATAATTAAAACTAAAAATTAAAATATTTAAAGGTTGAGTAGGTGATTGGGAAAAACCAGACTTTGAACACATCGCCGAACCGATAAAGTCCCGCCCCCTTCAATCAGATCTCTGTTCAAAGCCACTCCCCAAGAAAGCCAAACAAGTGTTCCAGACAGGCCGCCCGTCTAATTATTTTTTTATGTCAGAGCATTTGATGTATTCTTTGCTATCGGTATGTTATCAGGATTTTAAGTAATATAACCAACTCAATCTTTAAAGGCTAAATAAATTGAATACATTACTATAAAGCTGCACATCATGTGTGACAAGTTTAGAGACATAAACAAAGCACCAAGGAAACAAAAAGTGAATGCTGTAAGGTCACAAGGTCACTCACTAGCAGCGGTGACAACAGATACAACAGCTGTGCACAATAAGGTCAAATGTTGTTGAGGCCTCGTCAACTCAGTCCTCTTTAATTTGTTGTATTATTTACTGCATTTAGAGTGAGTCGTGACACAATGTGCTACAACAGAATGTAATGTTACATAATAGAAAACAGTAACAATATAGTATACAGCAACACACATTTCAGAAAGAATGATTGCATTCATTAACATTACATCATATCATACAAGTGTTATTATTAAAAAAACATGGTGTCCCCACCTTAGAAGAAGAACACGGAACCAGGACGGGCTTCTGAGGTCCTCAAGGACTCAGGAGGGTTCTTACAATGTCTGAACGGAAGATATCTGGAGGAAAGTACGGACGTACAGCATGGTGTCACTGTTTGATTCTGCTCAGTGCTTCATGTCTGGAACAATGAACACAGCACACACTGGGAGGTGGACATGGAGGTGGACATGGAGGTGGGACACGGAGGTAGACATAGAGGACATGGTGGAGGACATGGAGGTGGACCATGGTGGAGGACCATGGAGGTGGACATGGAGGGGGACATGGAGGTGGACATGGAGGGGGACATGGAGGTGGACCTTGGTGGAGGACCATGGAGGGGGACCATGGAGGTGGGACACGGAGGTGGACATGGAGGTGGACCATGGAGGTTGACCATGGATACATACTTCTACTGACTATCCACCCATCTTAGGTTTAAAATGCCTTTCAACAAAGATTGTTCCATTTGATATATAATTCACAGTCTTTTTGAATCTGATTGAATGTCTCATGTGAAAGAGGGCCGGCCTTGTAACAATGATCCGATTATTAATACATCTATTCTCTGTTTGCAAAACAATAATTAATTTCAATATAATATAGTCAACAATATAGCCATAGTGTTGTCAAGTGTTTCTCCAACAATGAGTGAGCTCTCCTTGATGTCTCTGTGCCTCAATAGTGACATCACATACAGCCATCCTGTCAATTCATTAGTATCTTAATAAAATATACAAAAAACTGTTCAGTATCGCTCCGTTACACCTCTCTAATCATTACCACTGAGACCCCCAAACCCAAGAACACCAAGAGGATGTTTGTCTTTCTCGTCATCGAATTCTCTGTTCAGTTCTTTGAAAGGGATTTAGTTATATGTCCAGAAACCAGCGGCAGCCTCTAGGAGCAGCAGTCAGTCTCAAGGGGCTTCCAGGGGGCTTCCAAGGGGCTTCCAGGGGGCTTGCAGGGGCTTTCAGGGGGCCTCCTCAGCAGTCGTCTCACTGGAGATCCCAGTGTCTCCGTTCTCGGCCCCGTTGCTCAGTGACATCTTTTCCAAAGCTGCAGGGTGGAAACACATTCAGTAAGCCTGTCCTCTGTTTAACTTCTGTTTTTACTGTAGCTGTAGTAGTTTGGTATATTCATAGTGTATTCTAACGAAAAAAAGAGAGTTCTACCTACAGAATTGTATATAACTCTCTCGTGTATTTACAGTATATTTATTGTTCCTGTGTAGTTTCTGGATAACTTGCTGCTGTAACACAATCATTCCCATCCATTGCAAACACGTGACCTAAAACCAGGTGATTTTAAGACTGATGAGTCACTACTATTAAATATTTTAAACCTGAATAATTAATTGTCATTGGCATTGCGAAAGCCATCACTACTTACCCTGCAGTGAAGCTGAGCTGCCTCTAGGTGGGGCTGTGCTGCTGTCCTCCAGTTCGTCCAGGTAGAGTCGGTAGCGATGTCCACTGTCGTCTTCATACTCCACATTCTCATCATCGCTGTCCACCTCCGGAGCCACGTACACGACTTCAAACTCGATCTGTCCTCGCTGACACAAACACCATCAATGAGCACTGGTGTGCGTGTGTGTGTGTGTGTGTGTGTGTGTGTGTACGCCCCACTTACCTGCTGGGACAGAATGGTGACGGCCTCTTTGTGTTTGGCGTCTCGCAGGTTGATGTTGTTGACGGCCAGGATGGCGTCGCCGACATGCAGACCCCCACATCGGTCTGCAGGCTGACTGGGATGGATCTCTGAGATCAGAATGGGAACGCCATGCTCCTTCCCACCCTGAACACATGTCATGAAAGTGTCATTAATGTGAGACGTGCTGAGCAAACAATATTTGAATTTATTGTAAGGATGGCCCCCTGAGATGCAGCATCTTATTTTAGGTATATGAGAGGTTCCTAACAATAAGTACGTTGTCAGTGTGTGAGGTTTCATTTTCACTTGTGTGTGATTTGTTCAGTAGTGAATGTGAGAGTATTTCAGTAGTGAATGTGAGAGTATTTCAGTAGTTAATGTGAGAGTATTTCAATAGTGAATGTGAGAGTATTTCAGTTGTGAATGTGAGAGTATTTCAGTAGTGAATGTGAGAGTATTTCAGTTGTGAATGTGAGAGTATTTCAGTAGTGAATGTGAGAGTATTTCAGTAGTGAATGTGAGAGTATTTCAGTTGTGAATGTGAGAGTATTTCAGTAGTGAATGTGAGTGTATTTCAGTAGTGAATGTGAGTGTATTTCAGTAGTGAGTGTGAGTGTATTTCAGTAGTGAGTGTGAGTGTATTTCAGTAGTGTGTGTGAGTGTATTTCAGTAGTGAATGTGAGAGTATTTCAGTAGTGAATGTGAGAGTATTTCAATAGTGAATGTGAGAGTATTTCAGTTCTGAATGTGAGAGTATTTCAGTAGTGAATGTGAGAGTATTTCAGTAGTGAATGTGAGTGTATTTCAGTAGTGAATGTGAGTGTATTTCAGTAGTGAATGTGAGTGTATTTCAGTAGTGAATGTGAGTGTATTTCAGTAGTGAATGTGAGTGTATTTCAGTAGTGAATGTGAGTGTAATTCAGTAGTGAATGTGAGTGTATTTCAGTAGTGTGTGTGAGGCCAAACATTTTCTACAGTGTGTATGCGAGGTGAGTTTGAATTATAGCCTATGCGGCCGTCTTGCTCACCCTTTCCCACACCCCCAAGCCCTCAACTGTGAAGAGAACATTTACCCGGACACAATACATCAATTAAACAAGATTACATCAGCATTAAGAACAGTTGTAGTAATATGACTGACATAAAAGCATGAACAGGTTGTTTTTAGATGAGAAAATAAAGAAATCCTGAAGCAGCAGAGAGGTAATGCATCCAAGAGAAAGGAAGATTATTCCAGTCAGATGGAGCTCGTATTGGAGTGACCTGCGACCCATTTCCTTGGAAATTCTGGGTACAACAAAGAATTGCATGTGTCTGAGTGGATATGAAGAAATATATGGAACGTCTGGCCTGGTCTGAACTTGTCTGAAAGTGGTGCTTTGTTGTTGAACTGTGCTAGTGATGAATTGGCCATCACAATCACCATGTCGAGCACAGGGAGGTTCATAAGAGTACCTGGTACCAGAACACCCTCGCAGCTCTGCATTCAAATTTGAAACCATTCAAAAGAAAAGCGTCTTACTGTAATAGAGATTCCAAGGCCCTCATGGTCCTCTTTGGCCAGCACCACTTTTCTGATGGGGCCAACTCCCTGGCTCTTCTTCAGCATGTCTGGGTCCTGGAATCACATCAACACATTCATCTCTGTCACACTAAAAGGGCATCAACAGTGTCAGCTGCTGTGTAGTGTTCCACTCACATGGCCTACGGGAGAGGGCAGAGGTTTCTTCGGATCATTGCGCCCCCTACATGCTCGGATGACTGTCTTATGGCGGTGAAGGTGAATCTCTGCCTCCAGTTGGTTCCACAGCTTGTCATGCGCCGGTCCTTTCATGTCACGCCCCAGTAACTGGATCTGCTGAACCCTGGAAGACAAACCAGATAGCATTCCAGGCACTCCATCCAAGACAACATCTATGTCATGTAGTTACTGATACCTCCTGCGTCTAAAACAACTAAATTAGTTATGTATTAAGAAATAAATTATTCATGACCTCCATCAAATTACATTACTGGATTCCCAACATCCGTGGCAACATCTTTGCTAGTAGTAGTGGAGCAGAAATGTGCATACTCATACTCTGCATGTGAGATTCTGCTGCATTGATGCCCATTGTACAGTTTAATACATCTTCGACAAACAGTGCAGTTTATTGACCTTGTTTGACTGTACATGATGATCTAGCCCCTTGCTATCAGAGTACTGTATTTGTTAATAATATGTTCTCAGCAAACCCTCATCGATAACCTGAACGTGTTGTGAGCTCGAGCTCCTTACCTGCCAGCCAGTTCCTTGTCCAGGTATTTGGCAGCCAGTCTGGCTCCGTACACTTCAGCCTGCAGGACCGCCATGTGTCTGCGAAGAGCCTCGTTCTCTTTCTTAAACAACCTCATTTCGACCTCCAGCCTGGCCTCGGCCAACTTCTCCCTCTTACTGACCTCCAGCTCCTGCTCCTACAACGACACACACACTTCTTAAGCTGTTGTTCAGCGTTCCATTCATCTGCACTTACCATTTCAATGAAAGTTAAAAGGTCATTTATAACCTGTGTGTTTAAAGCTGAATTCACTGAACTTTTATTATAAAAGTTGGACTGCAACCAACTATAAACACAGCAGTTACATATTAAGGTTCTCATGGTGAATGTTCGACCTGCGTATACACAACTAGCTGACATGAGCATTCATTCATTCATTCAAGGAGCATTAACGGGTGGCTGTGGCTCAGAGGAAGAGCAAGTCATTCTGCAATCGGAAAATGGGTCACTCGATCCCCCGCTCCTCCAGCAAACGTGCTGACGTGTCCTTGGGCAACATATTGAAGCAAAATTGCCCCTGAAGGCTGTATACATGTGTGTGTGAATGGAGGAACGTTGACATGTAGGGTGAAGCACTCAGAGGACGACACAAAGGCAGGTCCGTTCATCGTCATTGTGCATCACATGGATCCACAATGAAATGCAGTTGGAGCTCATTTGTTACACAACAAAAACAAGAAGAAAAACCAGCAGTTCATTCCTCTAGATCACGTTTTTGAATTGAAGGAATGTAAACACAAACAAGCAAACATTCAACTGGTTTGATCACCGAGCGCATCTGAAGTCATGCTTCAGGACCCCATCCCACCATCAGCAGCCCAGATGTTATTCATAATAACACTCAGAATGTGGCATTACTGAGACACATTATGAGCTGTTGTGATGAAACAAGCAATCTTCACGGAAGTTGGATGATTTACATGTTTTACTTTGATTTTCAGTGTGATTTTGGCCTCAATGGGTTGATGATATTGGTTTCCATTGACCAATATTAGGTAATTTTGTTCTCAACAAATTATACAACGTAGAGCAGGAAAGATTTTAAACTTGAATAATTCCTTCATCAAGATCTGATGTGTGATTTAAGTGTTAGATACAGACGGCTGGCAGGGCATCATGCAGCTGGTCTCTACTACTACATGTGGAACCTTCCGGTGTGAGCACTGTGTCCAATATATTTAAAAATGCATTTAAACCAGTGAAGAGACTGTCCTTCACTCACGTCAGTGTGGACTTCCTCCCACAGTCCAAATACATGCAGCTTAGGTTAACTGGCGACTCTAAAATTACCTGTTAGAATTTGTGAGCCTAAATTTTGTATTAAAATGTGTTGTTGCTTTACTTAATTTTAATGGTAACTGTCTTAGTTTTCATCTGTGCTAGTTATTAGGAAGGAGCCAGCCTTTCTACTCTCCTTTAAACATGTACTGACTGTACTGTTCTAAAACACATCAGTTGTGGTGTTAATGTTTAAAACTGAAATGGGAAGACAGACTCTGAGACAGGTTGAAACTCATCTACATCATAAAATGTATATTGTGTTTCTAAATGATGCAGTGACGGGAGTTAGGCTCAGACCTGGGGGTGAATTTAAATCACTAGAGGGTCACTATCTATATTCAAGCCAAACACAAATCGGACTTCCTAAAACACCAAACACAAACTTACCATTTGTCCCAATGTTGGTGCAGGCTTGAGGAAAGAAAGAGACAGGAAGAAGAGAAAGACGTCACAGATTATTTATCGCAGCCAACAGGGGATGTGATTAAGTTATTAGTTAGTATATGAAAGCAGTGGGGAGCAGCGAAGCAGCAGCAGCAGCTGGCCTGCACTAGAAGAACCGGTTTTATTCATTACACTTTGCTATGTGAGAAAGGCTTCTCGTACAGCAGTAACCACATCACTGCAGGTGTCACAAGCATAGATCACATTTAAATATGCCCTAATGTACCTTTTGTAAACCATCAATGAAAATATATTGGTAAGATAAATGACAAACATTATTTACAATAATCTCCCATGGACACCCTGCAGTACCCTGCTAGAGTGGCGTAAAGACAGAATATGAACAGTATGATACACTTCTCTACTGCCAGCAGCCAATAAAATAAGAAGACAGAGAAAACCCGGCATTCAATGAGATCATATTCCATTCAATAAATACTACAGCAATTAAAACAACGTGGGCTTTTCAGAAATGATGACTCCCATATTTAAGACAGTCTTTAAGAAAGGAAACGCGTGTCGTACAACGGCTCTTTGTTCTTGGAGGGAAATGATCAACATTACAGACAAGATGTGCAGACAGTAGTTCCTTGTTCCATTTAGAATTTAGTCTTTAAAGGTCATGTTGATAACATTTCCGGTACCAGTCCAGTTGTGACGTGAATGCAATGGAAGGGGGGAGTGCGAGTGTGACATCTAGTGGCTGGATGTTATCAATGTTGTCAATAGCACCTTTAAATATATACGTCCAGTGTAAACTCTAGGTATATATATTAATTTATATTTAGATCAATAAATGCAGAACATACCATAAGAAACTGAGTTGAATGTATTATTAAAGCGGTTCTGTTCTTGCTCCTATAGATGACACTTAATGGGTTTTCTGTTTAGAATAAACCACAAACATGACTCCTGGACTGGAGTCTAGTGAGCCTAGACTGGACGGCCAATGAAACATCCTTTATCTTCAGCTTCCCAACATCCACGTCTGATGTATAAAACTTCATCACAGGCAATCTATGGCAGCCGGCTCAGACCTCCTCCACACAAACAGATGCATCAAATATATTGTGCTCTCATGTTGTTGCACTTAGTTTGACCTGAGGGTGACCTCAGACCTTGGTTTTGTTTTATGTCATACCGGCCTCTTCCTCAGTCTATACAGACTCATCTGTGTATAAATAGTTTGGCCTATTGTAAAACTTTAATTTAGCCAGAATGAAGGTTGTGGATAGCATCTTTTCATCCCACCTACCAGTCTATCTTTGATGGAGTCAGAGTCCTCAGCCTGGCCCTGCTTTGAGTGAAGCTGCAGCTGCAGAGCATGAAGCTGCAGGAGCTGGTCATGGACCTCCCTTTCTATCACTTTCCTGTCAGCCTTGGCTTCAGTCAGCTCAGAACGAAGGTCCACCAGCTGAGCCTGGAGAGGACAAAGGCAAAGTAGAACATCAAGACAAAAGGCGTTTCTACACAGAGATTCCTCTTTAATCACAGAAAGAAGAACATTCGATATGACGGGATGGCATCGTTTATAAAGAACTTTGGTGTCTTCTTTTTTGGTTTTTGAAAAGGTAGAAAGGACAATGTAACAAAGAGCAGCAAGAAATGGGTTGGACACAAGTTGGGCTATTTCTTGTCTCATTTGTGGTCTGATAAATAGTTAATTCATCAAAGTCAGTGCCCATGTATTGTATTTGGAGATTATTTTACACATGCACAAATGTGATTATGAGATACAGTTAAACAACTCGATAGTTCTACTATAATAATAGCCCCATCGGAGTTATTATCAACATGATGTATACCAGTGGGGTGCCACTTAGTGTGACACGTCATTACAGTTTATGAAAACATCATGGCACCGACTACTAGTATATGACAATGATTTGCTTCTATGGTAACATGATAATACAGATCCGTCCACCATTTCCACTCACAAAACCACTTCGTATATCAAAGAATTCAGATTACTTTTGACAAAAAGCCCATTGGCAGTTAACCAAATTACTTGAAAACCATGAAGGTGGTTTCAACACTTGCTCCGTTGAGCTAGTAGTCTCTAAAAAGTCTTCTGACACGTATATACAACTGATAACACATTTAGCAGTGTTGCTTCATGTACAAATTGAGCTGGGATTTAGGCCATTGTTTGTCACTTCTGCTTCCTTGTTGAGATAAGGAAACAGATAGTTTCAGATGAGTAATACCTTAACAGCAACACATAATCTGGATGCGTTTGTTTATTGAATCGCATGCGTTGCTCTGTAATGAGCTCTGTGACTCGTGCATGTTCTCTATGAGAGGCTCAACAGCAGCTACGGCTAGCTAGCTAGCTCTCAGACGTGTATCAACGACAGTTGGCTGCATCGCGTTGTGAACTTCGGGTTAACGCTATTCTCATCAGTTTGACACAGCAGCTGCTGTTGAAAAGAAGCGCGTCAGTGACACATACATGTGCCTTAGCAATGGCACACGCCAGTAAACAACTATCGTGTCAACGGTGTCAACAGCGCAGGGCCAGTGATAAACCGGTAGCGTCTTTATGTGCCTTAAACTTAAGTAATAAGGTGATGTGCCACCGGAACAAGGCGTTGCCATCAATCAGATACGGCAGAATGGACGTGACTTAACAGACGTTTAAGTGTCACTAACCTCTAGTTTATGGTTGAGTTGGAAAACCGTTTGGGTTTTGTGACAAAGCTGAGCAAAACAGGAGCTGAGGCTGGTCATCTTCTGCCGACCCTCGTACGTAATATCAACTTGATCTGGGTCTATTTCTCCGAGCAGCAGATCCACGTCCACGAACGCCTTGTCAAACTCTTTCTCCAGCACCTCTAGCCAGCGAAACATGGACATACCGGGGCCGAGACTGGAGCTCTGAGCCGCCGGGGAGCATCCGGCTGAAGCGGACATGGCGAGAGCTAAACAGAGCCCCGAGGTTAACGTTAGCTTACTCGCTAACTTTGCTGGTGAGTAACGTTGACGTTAATTAGCCCCTCTCCGTTAGACAATGTGAAATAACACTGTCGAAATAACGTGGAACCGCGATGACGTATTGGCTCTGCGGGATGGAGCCCGACAATTTGCGTTTTCTGAATCTTCTGACAAGCGTCTGCCTGACCAGGAAGTACCACATCAGACGAACGATTACATCTGCGACACAACTACTGTCTGCGTCACTGCAGGGGAGAGTAGTGGATAGCAGAGCAGTGGATACACCGTAAACCCAAACACGGTGTCGCAGCGCCATCTGCTGTTCATTTTCCTGGTTTAGACACGAACTAATTGAAAAAGTATGTTCAAAAGACCAGAAAATACAAATATCATATCGAGCAGCATATGTTATTTGTGTAGTGTGAGTATGTGTGAGTGCAGCTTTTGGCGTTTTACAAGCTTTTATAACGGATAAAACTAAACTTGAAAATATACTGGATGTCTTCAAATGACCTGTGAAGGGCAGCAACACGCCTATCCTGCGTCAAGTCTGCCACAAATATGTTCAGCAGAAGAAGAAGAAGGGAAACAGCACAGAGCTGTGATTGGCCCAGACGACCCGCCGCAGCAAGTTTGACAATCCTCGTGTTTAGATTCGGTAAGTGAATCTTTACGTTTGTTTTAGAACAGTGACCAGCGAGTCTATATGGATACCGTTCATACATCAACTACACCAGAGGCCTGTAGTACGAAGTGAGTCCAACATACCTAATGTATCTGTTGGTTATCTGCTTAACGAGCCCTAACAACAGCGACCCCGCTCAACAGTCCTACAGCTGTGTTTATCAACTCGGTACATCCGCTGCGGTAAAGCCTCCACTCGAAACACGGTCAAACCAGCTGCATGTGTAATATGAGCGTTACGGTAAGAGTGTAAGAACAGACACGAACAAAATAAAAGCAAATGTTGCGGTCGAATAGTCGGACTTTCACTAAGCTACGTCATTATAATGCTGATGATTGACAGCTGATGATCGGCACCAGTGATTGACGTGTGTGTCTGCTGCAGAAACTACAGTAATGGACTATAAAAAGCGCGTCGTCCACCTCTCCCCATGTTGTTGGTGTTAATAAACAGCTGGTTCACTGACGGCTTCAGGTCCAGCAGCTCCTCCTTCCTGCTGCTGTTACAATCAAATCTGCTCTGTAAACCATCAGAACAAAAAAGGCATCTAGGCTTCCAGTCACAAGAGTTTATGATAATCAAATTAGTACTTGTTTGAGGTGGGGTCAGATCTATTTCACTCATTTTTGTAGATTTAATATCAGTTCATGTTGGTTATGAATGTTGTTCATAATCGTTATATGACAGTTTACATTTTTACATTTAATTTCAGTTGTTGTTTTAGTTAAATAAATACATACAAATAACATAAGATTATCATCACTGTCCGCACGCATTGCAATGTCTGCAACCTCGGTATCATCCTTGAATCCACCCTTTCTTTCCTCCCCATGTAATTCAGATTATAAAAACAGCCTTCCTCCACCTTAGGAACATTGCTCTTCTCCGGCTTTCCCTTTCATTCTCAGCAGCCGAAACTCTGGTCCAAGCATTCATTTCATCAAGACTGGATTCCAGTAACTCCATCCTATATGGCTCATCAAACAACCCACTACATTGACCACATCACCCCCCGTCCTCCAGGACCTCCACTGGCTCCCCCACACCATTTCACTCTCGCTTTTAACCTTTAAACTTGTTTTTTTTTGGTTGTTTATCTGCTTATTTTGTTCTGTTTTGTTTTGTTTGATTTAGTTGCTTTTGTGGAAGCATCATTGAACATCTGGAAAAGCGCTATTTACAACAGATTATATTTTTTATAACATTATATGGATCAATTATTAATTGACTAAGGAATGGATGATAAGCCGTTTTTTTGTCTTCTTCCAGGTGTTCGTCACTATGGCGATGAGCCCCAATCAGGAGGCCCTGATTGGCCATGTGTTTGAAACCTTTCTGATGGAGCATCATCATGCAGACATCCTCCAGCTTATTGAGGACACTGATGAAGAGACCCATCGTCCTGTTGTTGTTAACGCCATGACTTTGTTTGAAGCCAATATGGAGGTAATGTCAACACAACGCAAACACGATTTACTATGTTCAAATAGAAGTTAGTCAGTAGCCCCTCTTACACTGCCTTTTCATTGCGGGAGTATCACCCCTTTTTCTGCATTGCCGTTATTGTAAAAGATGCTGAGACGGAAAGTGGTGTCAGAATAGTTCTGCCTCTGAAACGACAACGGAGGTCGTCACAGAGCTGCAACAGAGGCGAAACGAGGCGAGCCGGCCTCTGTGAACGGAGCGAGCCGGAACAGAAGGTGACGTTTTGAAGACGCGTTGCGTTCGTTCTTTATAAACCGTGTGATCGCATCATATTTTTGACTCTCCTTTCCGTGATCACAGCAGAATCTTCTGTGTAAAAAGGCTTACTGACGCGTGGCGTGACTTCTGAAAAGTCAAGAATATTTGAACTGTTATGGATACCTACGATTGTTTAAAAGGGAACAATAGAAAAACAATGGCTCTGTGGGCGAAGCATTTATAGTTTCTTGCTGTGATCGGCCCCTCGTGTTGGATCAGTAGGAGCCTGGATCTACTGCAGCTTAAAGCACTCTACCGTTCATAGGCTGATAAGTTGAGACCACATGCCATCTCTCCTGATCAGACCAGGTTTTCCCCAGAAAGGCTGCCAATTATCAACGAAGCCCACATGTTTATCTGGACACCACCTCGACAGCCAGCGGTGGAAAGATGACATGCGGCTATACATGTCGTCATAGTAACGTTTGGCAGGGGACCAGAGAAAACTACAGAGTCCCACGTTGTCTTTGCATATTCACACACCGAGCCAACACTCAGTGACCTCCGATTGGCGTAACTAACAAATGTTGTTTTAAGCCTCCTCAGAAAACACTTAAAAGGGGACATAAGTGACTTTGCATACTTGTATTCTGGTTTTCTACTAGAACATGTGTACATGTTTAAATGTTCCATAAACATTATTTTTCTGATGCCGTCTGAATTTACCCGTGTTCATCTTCTGTCTGGGCCAGAGACCTCAGAAGTGTACACACACACACACACACACACACACACACACACACACACACACACACACACACACACACACACACATTAAATTAAATTAAATTAGAATATAATGCAACTAAAAAAATGAATGAAGTAGACACTAAAGCAGTAAAGACAGGCACATATAAATATAGTTGCAGTCATTCCATGTTTTCTGTACTGCTCCACAGATCGGAGACTATTTCAACGCCTATCCCACTGATGTCCTGGCTATATTTGATAAAGTGTTACAAAGAACAGCCCTGGAGTTATCAGAGAGGACCTCTGCTGAGCATCATGGAGGACAAACGACTAAAGAGACAATGAGACAAACTCTTCATGCCCGAATTACAGGTAGGACAATCAACTGGGAATGATGGTCAGCACATGGGGGGTCCCAATTCTGATCCCTTCATTGTTGCACTGAGTTCCTTTTCAATGGAGCAGGAGCAAAAGGGAGCGGATGGACTTGGATGTTGTGGGGGTCTGTAGAGACACCAGGGACACAGATTCATGTTTAAAAGCCATACATTTTGCATAATATGGTACCTTTTAATATCAGTTAGGTTTGGTTGAAGTAATAATGTCTTCCTCTGCTGTCTGCTAAAGACATGACGAGCTGGTAGCTGTCTGTGTCCGAGGATAAATCACGAGTGTATCATAGAGGAGATTTGAAGCCCTGTTTGCTGCATTGAGACAAAGCCATTTCAAGGTCAACCCAACATGCACTTGTCCTTTTAAGAAGCTGGCTCTTTTTTAAAAAGAGAAAATCACCAGAAACTGTCTCAGTAGTTATAACATCTGAACATTGCCTTTGGACATTTAATGTTTTCTTTAGATAGCAGACAGGAAACCAGGAAACACCTGGGACGTTCCACTTGTTGTTAGCACAGCGGTGAAGACAGCAGTGAGTGTTTTCAAAGATTGAGCTTCTGTTGTTTCTCTGCTTGTCCAGGTCTGCCAGTGTGTCCAGAGCTCACTAGAGACACCATTCCCAGGTCTAGAGATGTAGGACACTTCCTGTCCGTCACTGGTACTGTCATACGCACCAGTGTTGCCAAGGTAACAGCATAGCACCAATCAGGAACATTTCTTCCTTGATAATTGTGTGTACCATCGTCCTCTCTGAATAGACTGAGAGTGTGTACCGTGGAGGTGAAGTCTGAGAGGAGGTGAGAAGATCGTGCTGGTCTCGAGGAAGGGAGACAGAGGGAGTCCAGGCAGGATGAGAGGGAGGATAGCAGAGTCGAGGAGGTTTCCTCAGTGGACAGAAGACAGAATTGTTCAGGGGATGGTAGAGAAGACGGAACATGAGGCGAGAGATTTCAGGTTACAGCAGGAGGTGACAATATGAGAAGTAGCTGGGGGGTGGAGGGGGGAGAAAAGGCAACAAGGTGATGGTCAAACACAGGGAGTGGGGTAACGGAGAGGGCTGAGGTACAGCAGGACCTTGTGAAGACCAGGTCAAGTTGGTTTCCAGCCCTGTGGGGGGGGGGGGGGGGGGGGTGATAGGTCAAATCACTGCAACATTGAGCTTGATGGGAGGGGTGACTGAAGTTCAAACACAGATGGGGTCAAGTGTTCCAGGGAAGGACCTGGTAGGACCACTTCGGAGAGATGAGGATCACGTGGAACATCCAGAGATCAACAGTGTTTAATATGAGATCAAAATGGTTATAACCATATAAATACTGCGTCTGTTCTTGGAAGGAGGCTTCTGTGGGCCTTTTCACTGGAGAATTCATCTACGTGTTCTCTGCAAGCACGCGGTTGTTTTATGAAGAGATCCTCAATAAAGTGAGAGTAGCTAGCAGGGTGCTAAAGACATACAGCAGTCATACAGTAAGAGTAATGTGCGCCTGTCAGTAGGTGTGTAGGAAATGAAATGAGTGGAAATAATGCATTACATGTGTTGGTTACAGTCCTTATCCTTCTCCACCTCTCAGGTTCTGGAGTACCAGCGTGACTACATGTGCACAAAGTGCCGTCACGTTTTCACGCTGCAGGCTGATTTTGACCAGTGCTATGCCTTCGCCCCCCCGGTGGTCTGTCCTAATCCTGATGACTGTCCTTCATGCAAGTTCAGCTGTCTGTCTGGAGGGTCTGAGCCTGCTGCCTGCAGGGACCTACAGGAGATCAAGATACAGGAGCAGGTAGGACGGTCATGCAGGTGGTGTTCATCTTCTATGGATTGTAAGTTGGGTCAGTGTTAACCTTGACCCCACCCCCGCACAGGTGCAGAGGCTGTCGGTGGGTAGTATTCCTCGCTCCATGGTGGTGGTTCTGGAGGATGACCTGGTCGATAGCTGTAAATCTGGTAACGACTCACACATACCCCCATGCACATGTGTAGCTGAGTAAGCAGAAACGGGATGTGGGATAAGCGTGATGGTGAGAGTGTAATTGCTGTGTTATCAGTGGAGTGATGGCGTGTTTGCGGTTCTCCTAGGAGATGACGTGACTGTCTATGGGGTGATGTGCCAGCGCTGGAAGTCCTTTTATGACGGCACTCGCTGTGACGTGGAGCTAGTCCTCAAAGCCAACAACATAGAGGTGAACAACCAGCAGGCTGCAGCTGCTCTCCTCATGAAGGACGCACAGAAAGAGTTTGAAGACTTCTGGGAGAGCTACAAACATGATCCACTAGCTGGTGGGTAGCAATTAGCTTGATGACTTTAAAAAGGTGTATTTGTATTGATTCTGTTTCTCTCTCCCCTCTCTGTAGGCAGGAACCAGATCTTGTTGAGCCTGTGCCCTCAGGTATATGGCATGTATGTGATTAAGCTGGCGGTGGCCATGGTGTTGGCTGGCGGCATGCAGAGAGTTGATTCTTCTGGGACCAAGATCAGGGGTATCACTCTCCCACTTTCTTTATGTGTTTAATGCAAGCAACTGAAAAGAAGGACCGTCAACTGAGTTTACATCTTTAGTATACTGTATCGTGTTTCAGTGTATACTGATACTAGAAAAGTATCATAAAAATGGTCCGATCTCTGGTTGATATTGTTTTAATCGGTGTCTTCCTTTCTAGGTGAGTGTCACATGTTGCTGGTTGGTGACCCGGGTACAGGGAAGTCTCAGTTCCTCAAGTATGCAGCGAAGATCACGCCTCGCTCTGTCCTCACAGCTGGAATCGGCTCAACAAGTGCAGGTTGTTGTCTGTCGGCTCGAGCACAGTGCTGCTGCAGTATATCATCATATAGTCATAGCCAATCAGTGAGTGTTTTACTGCATGAACTAATGAAGCATGATGATTCTGGAAGGGCTGACCGTGGCGGCGGTGAAGGATGGAGGTGAATGGCATCTGGAGGCCGGAGCCCTGGTCCTGTCAGACGGTGGTTTGTGCTGCATCGATGAATTCAATAGCATCAAGGAACACGACCGCATCAGCATCCATGAAGCTATGGAGCAGCAGTCTATCAGCGTGGCCAAAGCTGGGTAGGACACTCAGCATTCATGTCCACGTAGACCCACCAGTCCAAGTGACTGACGTGGATCAGGTTTTAATGGGGTTCAGTGGTATTAAAGTGAACAAATATCAAAGAATGACTTTATCGACCAACAGCTGTGAGGATATGCATTTAATGAAGTTCATCGGAACGGCAGAATGAATCTTCAACTCCACAAAGTCGTGAATATCCTGTTATTAATTATAGTCAAGTTCCCGGAGAGTTCATGGGTCCAAACCATGTGGACATGCCCCTGGTTCCAAGGCGGTAATCCTGTAGCAGAACTCCATCTGGAATTCATTATGTCATGTGATTACTGGCTCTGTGTAACGAGATGATAATGGTTGGATTCTCCATCCATCTGTCCTCTTCTCTGCAGCATGGTGTGTAAACTGAACACTCGGACCAGCATCCTGGCGGCTGCCAACCCCAAAGGCCAGTATGATCCCAGCCAGCCTCTGTCTGTGAATGTGGCTCTGGCCAGCCCTCTGCTGAGTCGCTTTGACCTGGTCCTGGTTCTGCTGGACACCAGGAACCCAGAGTGGGACCACGTTGTGTCCTCTTTTATTCTGGAGGACAAAGGTAGAGGCAAAACTAAACTCTTTAAAAAAACGAATGTTGATGATATGAATATTTCAATAATTGTTATCACAATGTAATGAAAGCTTTTTTTTACAACATCATTCCAGGTGGAAATCAGTGTATTTCTAACTGTTGGATTATCAACTATCAGCTAATATTTATAAATGCAGTGTTGTGTACCTAGTAGTGGGAGGCTTCATTGTAAATCAACATGAGATGTTTCTTTGTGCACAGTGACAGATGAAGACACATGAACTAATATTATTAGTATTCTACTGCTAGAATTGGATACATGTGTGTTGAGGAAACTGACGCATCCTTAGAATATCTCTCTAATAAATAAAAGACTATCTAATTTAATCCAATTAATCACTATGTTCAAGATGTCAATGTGATGACATTTGAAGCTTCATTCAAAAACCTCAGGAGAAGCTTTGAATGTAAAAGAATGACAAATATTTATACTGAAAAAGGCTGTGAATACCATGACCATAGATTGATGAAGTGGTGAAACATCTTGTGTTCCTGTCAGGGCCTCCTGCTGAGGGTCTCAGCCTGTGGTCCATGGAGAAGATGAAGGCCTACTTCACGGTGATCAAAAGCTTGCAGCCGCAGCTGTCTACAGAAGCCAACAGCATCTTGACACGTTACTACCAGCTGCAGAGGCAGAGTGACGGCCGCAACGCCGCACGCACCACCATCCGCATGCTGGAGAGTCTCAGCAGACTGGCTGAAGGTGAGGATGTTCATCTCCAGGTAGTTGACCTCCAGTTGACCTCCACCCCTGACGCTGAATGATTGGTTTAAGCCGAATGGTGAACTGCTAAAGTACAAGTACAAGTTAAGTTGATTTCACCAAAACCTACAATGAGAAACCACACCATTTTGTCCACCGTGTGTTCTGTTCTCCCTCTGCATGCTCCCATGAGATCAACAGTCAGCTAAACTCTTACTAATTCCTCCAAGGAACAGACAGTTTGTAGTTGGCAGGCTTTAATATGGCGGTTAAACATGCTTCATTGAACTCTCAATTCGCTGTCATCAGTACCTTCTTCTTCAGGGTCTCCCACGTGTCTTTCTTACCGTTATAATACTTCTTCAATGAATCAACGTATTTCTTCAAATGTAATGGCAAACATTGTTTTAAAAACACAGGGTTGTTTTTAACCTTCCAGCTCACGCCAGGCTCATGTACAGACAGACGGTGACCATAGAGGATGCTGTCATGGCCGTCTCTGTCATGGAGTGCTCCATGCAGGTAAGGAGAAAACCCAAATACTGGTTGCAAAAAGGATTCTACCATTAGACAGCTCTCTCTCTCTCTTTACATTGGTCACACTGGTGCGCCTAACTTAATCTTTTCTGAACAGTTACATATACACTGGTCATTTCTTAACGCATGATTATAGTTATGTAATGAACCACTTTGATTACATTTGCCCTCACATCATTCAAACATGTGCACTTTGCAAACGAGGCTTGTTGATGCACAATAAAATGGTATAAGAGCTTTTCCTCAGCAACCCCTTCAGTGCCTCTTACAGTCTCTAACTGTACGGCTCTCTGGGCTTCAGGGCGGCGCTCTCCTGGGTGATGTGAATACCTTACTCACCTCGTTCCCCGACAACCCAGCTCAGCAGTACCAGACTCAGTGTCAGATTCTGCTGGAGGGACTGAACCTGCCACAGCTGCTACAGAAGGACATGGACAGACAGGCCAGGTGAGTAACTGACTGTTAGTTAATGAGCTCATGTTGGGTTTCCCACATTTTCAAAAGTCGATAAAATGCCAGATTGGTGTGGACCATTTAAAGCTGAAACTAGTTAGTGTGGATGTGTTTTATTTTGTCTTAACTGTTAAGAAATCACAGAGAGATCAATTAACATCTATCTGACGACTTCCTGACCCAATAAATCTGTCCATGTGGGCAGATCTACGCCACCAAACTTCCACAGTCACCTGGGAAACAATGTATTTATGCAGCTGCTTTTGTTTAATGTCTTATTTTAAGTTTTTTTCCCCTCTGACACAGAACTGAACATAGATCGGGACGCCAAGCAGTTCATATGTGTTCTTTGTCCATTAGGCTGAAGACTTCAGAGGTCTCCCAACACCAACTCGTCACCCCTAACAACGCTGACACTGGCTTGGACTGGTTCCTCTCCATCAATGATGATACGGCTTTGTCCACGATTGCATCAGCTCCAGGAAACCTTCGTAGAAAACCGAAAACTTTTTCGACATCCAAACAGCCAAAGTGCCAAACTGAGAAGGCCATTCTAAGTAGCACCGGCTCATCTTTAAACCATGATGTTGTTTCAAACCCTTCTGCTTCAGAAGAAGAAAACATTAGAGACAGAAGCTCTACAGAAAGACAGAAAGGTCCAATAAGTCCAGAGTTATCAGGGTGCGTCTTTCAGAAGGTCTCGAGGAGTCTGAGAGACAGAAGAAGGCAGATGGAGCTGCATCGTCAGCATGGACAGACGGTGGTGTCCAGAGACGTGACTGATGTAGTAGATTCTCACACTAGTAGTAAGAACTGTCCTTCAAATGACCCGGTTCAGCATAACATGTTCCCTCGACCTGAGCAGGAAGAGCAGAGGGAGCAGGCTGGGAATAGGACCATCGGTACTGGACTAAAGGGAAAGACTGCAGCTCAAACCGAAACGGGTAAAGAGCTACATGCAACTTTCTCAGGCTTTATATTCAAACCAAAGAAGAAGATACCTTCAGTCCAAAACCTTAATGTCAGCTCAGACCTGCAAACTAGCAGAGATCCCCAGTCCTACACAGGAAGCAGTATAGTCAGAGATAGACCTGATGACTCAGCTGGAGACACAGAGAAGAACCAGAACCAGGGACAGGGTGGACCTGAAGCCACATCACAGGAGCATCAGGATGGTTTGGCACCAGGAAAAACTGTGTATCCAGAAAAAATAACCCGAGTCAACACAAGTGTGGAGACCAAATTAAATCCCAGCACTTCCGTCACTGATCCAGCACCTTCCAAACCAGGCCACACCAAGCCCACGGTGGCCTCTTCCACGCTGGCTAAACTCTCCAGATTCTCCTTCACCTGCACAGCAGGAACCAACGTGGAAACTAGTCCTCCTTCTGGACTGGAAACTAGTCCTCCTCCTGGACCGGAAACAAGTCCAATTAAAAGAGATTTGAGAGCAAATTATAAAGACACAAAAACTCTGAACCCCCCGGAACACTGTCCATTAGTAAGGAAGATCCAAACAGTAATTGACACGGAGCACACACCTGGACATGGACATCAACCAGGGACACAGTCACCAACTAAAACGATGTCCAAGTGCAACGCGACTCATGCTGCTCCCCACAGTTCCAGTGATGGTCCTGTAGACTATCATAGTAATACTGTAACCACCGTGCATGATGGTCCTTTAGGCAGGAAGAGGAAGCGGAAGTCTTTTCAGCTGGACCCTCCAGCAGCTAGTGTTGGTGCCTCCACGGGTCTGTCCTTAGGACTGTCTCTGTTTGACTCTGTGGAGCTCAGTAATGATGTTCTTGATACTGACTGGGACCAAGAGATTTCAAAGAAAGCCAAGATGTGAACTCATAGGCTATGTTGACATGTTGATACAATAATACAATCATATTTAGCTGTGAAGTCTTTTCCTGATGTTTCTTGATGATCGGCTACAGCAGCTGGATCTCAGTCATATTCATAATCTGCATGGTGGGAACATTATAAGCAACTGTATGTTTGGACCAAAAACGTTTCTGGATCCATACTTTCGTCTATTAATGACTAATTGTTTGCATTACATTGCAGGGTTTCCCTGGACAGGTCTCTACTGTATTACTGGTAAATATGAGGACACATAGACAGACAAACCTTTGGAGTCAACATATTTATTTTCCTAATCTGAATTTCTTTTGTTAGTTATCACAAAGATTATTTCCCGTCTTGCCAGAGAAATCATTTGAATGACAAATACGAGCAGATATTATACAAAGATGGTTAAAAGACACGTCTCATGTCACATCATGGGGGTCGAACACAGTAAAATCTGGTCAGGCTCACAAGTGTACCGAGCAGCAATGAACAGTCCCTCACCTTCACGTGTGTTAGGTGTACTGACCGGACGCCGGTGAAACAGGAACTCTGCTGAGTGCAGTGATGCCTCTCTCAAAGTCTGTGTGAAAAGGTTTGGGTAGTTATGTAAGTGAGCAGGGAAACATGTCAGGGCCGGGAACATCACAGCAATGAAACAAGAAATCTGCTGCTGAGTGAAAGGATTCCTCACACGGGGCTTTGAGAAACGATGCGTTAGGAAAATGAGTCGGGCTGACATTTAGGAGGCGGGGAAAACCCACACCAATGAAACGGTGACTCTCTGCTAAGTTCAATGATGCCTTACACAGTTGTCTATGACAAATGTATTCATGTTATGGAAATGGGCGGGGCTAAAGTTTAGGGGTGGGGATAACCCTCACTAACGATACAGTACGTCATGGAGCAATGCCTCACAATCATACCCAATCATAATTTCACCTATGGCTAGAGCCGACCCTGTTACTAGTCACCACAAGCAAAAGAAGCTGACCACACCCACCCAAATTCATTTGATGTCACTTCTTTTCTTGTGTACTGTTTTTGTTTTTTATGTTAATAGAGCCATGTTTTGGCTGTGGAGATATGATTGCACAAAAAAAAAAAAATAATAATTTTGCTTGTGCAATCATTTTAATGTCTTCACTTGTTTCTATCTTATTTTGTGCACAATATAACTTATAATGAGCTAAAATCATCTCTCGTACTTTACTTTCAGCTGTTTACAGGTCACCAAAATACTGTTGGTGACTCAGAATGGTGGAGAGCACTCAGGGTTCATAATAATATTTACAAAGAAGAATAACGCAGCTACTGTTTGGAAAGTTGATTTGATAGTTTACCAATAAACTTTATGAAGAAGTTTTATGATTGTATCGCTTCAGATTTATTGCATTTAATCAACAGTTCCATTTTATCTTCCCATTGGCCTTCAAAAATCTGCCGATGAAGTCGATACACAGATTAAGCTTTATCAACTGATAATTATGACCCACGGTGGCGTAGTGGGTATCACTGTAGCCTCACAGCGAGAGGATCCCCGGTTCGATTCCCAGGTCAGGTTCGGGTTCCTTCTGTGTGGAGTTTGCATGTTCTCCCCGTGTAAGCGTGGGTTCTCTGCCTTCCTCCCACAGTCCAAAGACATGCAGGATGGGGATAGGTTCATTGATGACTCTAAATTGCCAGTAGGTGTGAATGTGAGCGTGAATGGATGGATGGATGGAACTATGACCCAATAGACTTGTTTACTGCATTGAACAAATTATTGACTGGATGTGCCACAATTTCTTACAACTTAAAAAAAGATTAAACAGAAATAATTGTTTTTGTTGCCAAACAGGATGGACTTAAAGTCACCGCTCACCTTGAACCTCTCTATCTGGAGACTCCAAGAGATCACAAGAATTAAAGAGTTCACATCCCAGCACAACCTCAAGAAACTTCTTCATGCATTTATTTGAACTTTACAGCAGAGGTTCTCAAAGTGGGGTCCGGGGACCCCTGGGGGTCCCCAACCTATAGCCAGGGGATCTGCGAAATAACTTTCTAGAAATTCTAAAATTGTGCTGTGTCATTTAATAATGCATATCTACAGATAGGGGCCGTTTGCACCACTAAAAAAAGCATAATATGTCCTTTATTCCCACCCACGTTAAACTTGAAACACATTGAGCAGGACTAGAATACACTCATGATTTTAAGAGTCAATACATGTTCAAAGTCCCAACATCACCCAGGGGGAAGCAACAGTGGCAAGAAAAAACTGCCTTATTAGGCTTTTAGGCTTAGGCTTTTATTGTGTGAAGCACCTTGAACTGCACTGGTGTATGTTGGGTGGTCTATATTATATGTAAATAGCCCGTATCGCTTGCCATGGTTATGAATGGACTCTGATCCCTGGTTTCTTCCTGGTGTCTGAGGTGTGCTACACATCGTCCTGTCGTGTCTCCTCCATGTGAAAATGTTTGGTAAGTGACAGCTTTTAATATTTCAAACATATAAGAATGTGACAATGTTCACTCTTTACTACAGTAAAAGTACTAAAACAGTAAGAATGATCTAAGCATATCATGTATCATATTACAACACTGCTCTATGTACTTTTACTGTAGATACTTTAAGTACATTCAGTTAATAACAAAGCAGAACTTTCAAATTTACTAACAACGTATTTTTAATGTAATAAACTTTAAAAAAAGAAGATAAAAAAATAACTTTAACAACGTATGTGATTCAAATTCAGTTTTGAATGCAATAACTGAGGTTGAGTAATTCTAATAGGCCTGGGCTAGGAAGGAGGACTCAGGAGCAGAATAGGAACAGCAAGAGCAGGCTTTTATTTAGAGCTTGGTTTCTTCACTTGACTTCTTAAGTAGGGTGACAAACAAATGGGCTATAAACTACAGCCCCTAGTCTACAGGCTGAGAAAACAAGAAACAGATTAATCAACAAAATGAGGCAAAAAGGACTAAGAACTAAACTCTGGCTTAGAAAACTTATAACAAAAAAAATACGCCAATCGGAGGAAGAAGAAAAAGGCTATAAACTCAAATTACTCTCCCGACTGATTATAAAAAGAATGAAACAAAAGCGGCATTCCACCGGAGGCAAACACTTGGCTATGAACTAAGGCTTGAACTACACTGGCAAAAATTACAAACAAAAGGTCACTAACTTCAGGATCAAGAAAAGAAATACAAACTTGAATTCATGGTGTGAACAAGGTTGGAAACGAGAGCTGGGGTACACTCTAAGACACATGAGGATAATGGGAAACAGGTGGAAACAATCGGGGAGCAGGGAAGACGTCAGACCGGTGACACATGAGGAAGGGCAAGTGACCAGAAACGATAAAACAGGAAGTTCACAAGACACAAAACCTAGGACAGGACACCCCTCACCGCGGCATGACAAACTATAGACAGTTCAAATTGTGTATTTATGACACATATTTCGAGCCACACAAAGTCCACCACCAACTTGACATAACAGCTTATCATCAGCTTTGATGTATGACTAATGGAGATAATAGTTACTGTACATGGTAGTCCATGATAAGGTCCTCTGCACTTGTCCCCATTGTACTCGTAGTCCTCCTCTCTTGATATAAATTGGGCGACATGGATCCATTAGTTAAAAGACAAAGTAAAAAATGGCTTCTCAGAAACTTTTTATTTATCTGGTAAACAAAAGAAGGAAGAAAAACTCATTGTACGACACACTTAACTGCTGACAATTAAATAGAGGTTTCCCTATGTCTAAAAAGTCAATCTGATTTGTAGAAAACGAGTAATTTCAATAAGTCTAAAGAGCATTGGCTCCAGTGTTTTGGTTTTTCGAGATATTGTAAGGCTTTGTTAGCAATGCTAGTCAACACGTTCAGTTAGCATGTATCTGAATAAAAAGGCCCTTAAAAAGAACGTTCCAACCATTAAACGACATTGTGTACTAGGTCTATGTATTATTTTATTTTTTATATGTAGTAGTTTGTTCCCTAAACCTACAGTTGGTTTTGTTGTCTAAACCTAACATTGGTTTTGTTGTTTAAAGCTAAAGTTGGTTTTGTTGTCTAAACCCAACGTTGGTTTTGTTCCCTAAGCCTACAGTTGGTTTTGTTGTTTAAACCTAACGTTGGTTTTGTTGTCTAAACCTAACGTTGGTTTTGTTGTCTAAACCTAACGTTGGTTTTGTTGTTTAAAGCTAACGTTGGTTTTATTGTTTAAACCTAATGTTGGTTTTGTTGTTTAAAGCTAACGTTGGTTTTGTTGTCTAAAGTAAACCTTACGTTGGTTTTATTGTCTAAACCTAACATTGGTTTTGTTGTCTAAACCTAACGTTGGTTTTGTTGTCTAAACCTAACGTTGGTTTTGTTGTCCAAACCTAACGTTGGTTTTGTAGCGTAATATAAAGCCCATGAGATTCTCCTCCTGTCATCTGGATGCTGTACAACTCAAATGGGACAAAAACATTATTGATCTCGCCATTAATTACCGTTCATAATTTTCAAGAAATTAGGTCCTATTGGAGACACAGGAAGGGGTGGGACTTTGCCTCTCTGTTGTCAGTGTTGCCGTAGTGACAGTGTGCGTCTCTGCCAGCAGGTGGAGACTCTGCTATGAATCAGTGTGAGGACCGAGAGGACGGCGTCCTTCCCTCTAAAACCATTCAGGATGGGGGACATGACAGCCAGACCAAAGCTCAGAGGTGAGACGAAGATCTCTTAAGTGTCCAGGACTCAAATCACTCCACCATTATGATTCTCACTCAACAACATAAATGTATATAATATTAACTAAATTGCTTTATTGAGTCTAAATCTGCTGATGAAAGGTATGAGTTTAAAACTGAACCTTTATCCATTATATGACTGTCCTTGAGGAGAAGAATCAGGTCTTGGTCCAGACCTTCGTATTCTATGTGTGAGATGATCTGAATCTAGTGTCAACTCTCCTGTTGAATCCATCCTTTCACCTCACATTACTTAGTTTTGACAGCTGAGCATGTGTGTTTATTTGCATCACTCATGACATTCCAGATAAGAAGGGGGACTTACCTCTATATCGTGACCTATGTATCATGATAATATCGCATTGTGATAATTTAGTGTTGTGGCTTTCTGTATCAGGATGCAGCAGCAGAGTACAGACTCCCCTGGACCTGGAACTGGACCCACCTGTGTGTCCATAAAGAGTGACGGGTCTATGGGTCACTCTGTTAACTTTAATGCTGAACAAGCTGCTGATGGAAGGTAAGATTTGAAACTGAACTCTCCGTAGAAGAGTAGTGGGGAGGCTAAGCTAAGCTAAGAACAAAAAGACTCCAAACCAAAAGACACCCAAGCACTTTCTTTCTCTCACTAGTAGTACAAGTAGTAAAGAAAGGCACTATATCCACAAAATTCTTATTTAAGGTTTAAACATAACTGATAATGCCCGAGGAGGTGTCTATTATCAGGAGGTAATGGACTCAAGGAGGCCAGAACTGTCTGATGCCTAGTGGAGATTTTGCAACAAAATGTCACTGCTCCAGTTAATAGAACGGACCATAGATACGACTTGGCAACAGGAGATATATCTAGTGTGCTCAGCTCAGAAATCTTTGGCACAGCTACAAACCACAAAACTAACATTATGCTAGCAAAACTCTGAGTGCAGCACTAAGACGAGTGTTCACATGTCCACAACGTAGTCTCATGTGACCCAGATCCATTTATAGTATTGATTCTGACACTATCAATCAATCAATCAATCAATCAATCAATCAATCAATCAATCAATTTATTATTTAAAGTGCAAAATCACCATGGTACATGGTCTCAATACACTTTACGACAAATCCAGTACAATAATAACAGACTATAAAACAACAATAAAAACATAAAAACAATAATAGCAGACTATAAAATAATAATAAAAAACATCAGAGGGAAATGATAAAACAATGAAGAATTAGTTACAACCAAAATATAGGGTAAAAAAGTGAGTTTTAAGACGGGACTTAAAATTTGTAACGGATGTAGCTTCTTTGATGTCAAGTGGGAGGCCGTTCCATAAAAAAGGAGCACGGTAGGAGAAGGCTCTTCCACCAGCTGATTTTTTATTGGTTGAGGGGATGACAAGGAGGTTTGAGCTAAGGGAACGAAGAGGACGTGGCGGAATGTAGGGAGAGAGTAGTTCAGTTAAATACGATGGAGCTTTATTCAGTTAAAATCAGCTCTAGCCTGAATGGGCAGCCAATGCAATGATGCCAGAACAGGAGTTATGTGGCAGAATCGACTTGTTTTTGTTAATAGTCTGGCTGCTGAATTTTGCACAAGCTGAAGACTCGTGGTAGAACAAATGGGAAGGCCCGAAAAAAGGACATTACAGTAATCAAGGCGGGAGGTCACAAGGGCATGGAGAACCACCTCAGCGCTTTGCCGGGATAGAGCAGGACGGATTTTGGCAATATTACGCAGGTGGAAGAAGGCTGTCCTTGTGATGTCCTTGATGTGAGTCTGGAAAGTCAGGGTTGGATCAAAAGTAACACCAAGGTTTCTAATGTGCGTGCTTTCAGGGATTGAGCAACCATCAATGTTAAGACAGAAACTCTCAGAAAAGTGCTTATAGTTATTAGGCTTAATCAACAGCAAATCAGTCTTAGCAGTGTTAAGCAAGAGAAAGTTATGAGTCATCCAGCTCTTGATTCGGCTTACACATGTTTCCAGATTTTGTATTTGAGAGGGGTCATTAGGCTGCAGTGGGATGTATAGCTGTGTGTCATCAGCATAGAAATGGAACTTAATACCAAAATCTGCAATTATCCTACCTAGGGGGAGCATGTAAATACAAAACAACAGAGGGCCCCAGGACAGAACCCTGGGGCACACCAGTGGTAACTGTAGAGGAATCTGACAAAGAGTTATTAAAACTAACACGTTGGGTTCTACTAGATAAGTAAGACTGGAACCAAGAGAGCGCCAGCCCCCGAACACCAACATAGTGCATAGCATCGACTCTCAGAACAAGACCAATATCAATATAATGATAAACAGAGCAAACTGTTTAATGAAGCTTATCTCGTGAGAATCTTAAATTGTATTTATTGTATCAGGATGCAGCAGCAGAGACCAGACTCCCCTGGACCTGGACCCAGCTGTGTGTCCATAAAGAGTGACTGGTCTATGGGTCATGCTATTGTCTTTAAAGCTGAACAAGCTGCTGATGGAAGTTAAGAATGAAACTGAACTCTCCTTAGAGGATGAATCAAGTCTAGGTCTAGGTCAGTTAAGAGTCAGAGAGAAGCTAACTTAGCTAACATGACAGCTAATGAAGATGAGCCAAGCTAAACTTTAGGTATACATACTTGAAAACCCAGTGCATCAGCATCAGACTCCAAGGTGCTCTGACCAAACTGTGTACTTGATGACACATATCAGGTACTGGATCAGGCCAGGATTCAGGTTTTCATGAGAAGCAAAGGCATAGGCAGCATTGGAACTTTAATCTTTTCAGATTTTACTAATCTGTCAAGAGGCTGTTCAAGGCAAGCAAGCAGCAATCAGAGATAGATATTCTCTCAAGTATGTGTTAGAAAGACATACACAAGGACCAACAGCAGCCATATCAAACACAGTTCACCATTGTTGGGGCACTAGCAGGAGCAGATTTGGTTATTAATAGATAATTATTGATATCAATACAAAGTATTGATATTAATAGGATTATTCATATAATCAATAAAAACGGGACACCATCCTTTAAAAAGTCAAATATAACCGAACGTTGACTCAGTCTCAATATAAAGGGATTTATACTCAAATGATAATAATTAATAATTATTAGCATGAGTACAAACAGTTCAAGGAATTGTGAATTCTTTACAGAGAAGAGATTGATATAATTAATTATTATACAATATTAATAGTATGTTCAAAAGGAATTTTTTTAACAATAAACAAATAAACATACACAAAGTCTCAGTGGCCTATCTAACTAAACACTGTCCAAGAGTCTGTGTGTGCGTGTGGGTTACAAAATGGCGGCTGACGGTGAGATCAGTTAGCCACGTGGTTGAGTTACGAGAACGGGGGTTCTCTGTGGGAGACCGTAAAATAAGGTGTCTGATCTCTGTCTGAGACTAGATATCTGTGTGCGTTAGAAAAATTGGATTAGTGAGCATGCAAACTGTCTGTTCTAGATCACCAACAAATGAACTAAGGGTACAAACTTTACAAAACAATACATCAAACAGAAAATCAACTTGAAACATTAACATCATCACATTAAGTTTCCATCTTAAGCTCTTATGCCCAGATTGTTACCAGTCCTAGAAGGGTTGGTTGTTCCTCAAAGAAGGTTTCTGTCTTCAGGTTCCTGTGATGGAAAGTAGGATTTTCTAGCGAGCTGTGCCTCGACTAGGAAGAATTTTTTGGTAGCTTTGGAGCGGGAGACCAGGTGAGCTGGGTCTCTCAGTTGAAGCAGGCTCCAACAGCCAGCTTGTTTGGTTGTTTGGAGGAGGCTGCTTTGGGACTTAAGACATGTGCTCATGTCGAAATCCTAGGAGAAAGAGGTATGAGACCTCTCGTCCGGTCGGAATCGGTGGAGAAAGAGCTGGAGATGAGATGTGCTCAGGTCAACATCTCAGGACAAAGAGAATGATTCGCAGTTGCATCTTCAAAGTTCCACTGCAGTTGACCAATCGCAATGGAATCTGGAGTTTACAGTGGGGTGTCAAAAGCCCCTTTTAGACAGAGGACTACGCCGTGATGGCAGAAGGGTAGTCAAAATATGCTGTGAACTGGAGCGTTCAGATAGAACTTTGTTTCAATGGTGTCTGCGTTTAGATAGAACCTCGGTGTTGCGGAACGAGTGAGACGTCACATGGGCGGCCATGGTCTCGTCTATGGACTCATCGGCCGTGTGACGCTCGATGCATCAAAACAACTACGAAAGGTGAACTTTTGCTGTTTTTGCATGGCAGCCTTGTACGAGCATCTACCACTGTGATATCTTCTGTGCATCTACGCTTTGAGCTCGTTAAATCTGCCGGCAGGGTGTCGCCCTGGTAACATGTATTCACCACGTCACGTCTTTTCTGCCTCGGGTACTCGGAGCGTTTAGATAGAACACCGTATCGTCTCATCTCGACCTCTGTTGCCGTCTCAGAGGCGTAATATTCTGTTACGCCTTTCTGCCTCGGTGAGCGTTTAGACTGACGATGGGGCGGAATAAAGGCGGAATACTAAAAGGTAGTCTAAAAGGGGCTAAAGATAGTGGCAGAGATCCACAGGCAGATGGGGGAGGGCAACCCCACTGTGTGACTGTTTTCACAAAGTAAAGTTGTCCTTGAATTATGAAGCTAACTTTAGCAGCCCCTATGCCCCCAATGACAGCTGGGATCGCCCCCCCCCCCCCCGCGACCCTGAATATAGGATAAACGGTAGACGATTGAAGGACTTTGTTAGCAGCTTCACACCAGAATCCAGATGCAGGTCTGGTAAGGTTGCTCGGGGTGCCACTCTTCTGCTTGTGTTCAGATCCCATCCAAATATGGTCACTTCCTTCTCTGATTGCAAAAATCCAAGGTGAAAAATGCAAAACTCAACGCTTCAAAACCGTAGTCCACAAACCAACAGGTGATGTCCCCATGGCAACGTCCACTTCTGCTATACAGTCTGTGGGTTACTTACTCTTTAAACTTGGTTTTCTCCACAGAGTTCAGCGGACCTCAGAGGTTCCGTTTACCCAGCAGCATCAGACACACCTGGATTCCACATTTATGGTGTGTACATGTACAAGCACAGCTTTCACTATTAACCACATCAATTACAGATTAAATGCTAAACAGGCTCCATGCTGCTCAGACTGACACATGAATCCCATGTTGGGTTCTTTAGAGTTCATGTTCAGTTCATCCTTCTGTTCCAGCTGCTGGAGGAGAACATCGTCACTTTTGTGAAGAACGAGCTCATCAAGATCCAGAAGGTTCTGAGTCCAGATTACCCAGAATGCTTAGAGAGTGAGGACGAGGAGTTGTTGGACGGAGAGGATGAAGAGCTGAGGAGGAGCAGCAGAGAGGCGTTTCAGAAGATCACAGTACACTTCCTGAGGAAAATGAAGCAGGAGGAGCTGGCTGACTGTCTGCAGATCAGTAAGATGATTTTAACAGATTTAACATAGTGGAAAGAAGAGAAGGATTCATCATGGAAGACCTTCATATTTCCTAGACCCACGTCAATCATCAGCTGTCAGTCACCAGCTGTCAATCATCAGATGTGTCATTATAATGACGTAGCTTATTGAAAGTCCAGTCAGGTTACCGGGATCGTCTTTCCTTAGATCTTGATGAGTTCTCCTCCTCATCTTTCCTTCCCCTCATGACGTTTTCCCCCTCATGAGGAAAAGTGGTGAGGACATCATATTTTACTTTTCCACCTTAGCCATCGTCTTTCCATCTTTTGGTCATTTCTAGTCAGTTTTGATGCAATTTCCTTTCAAAACCACAAATTGACACGATACAAGAGGCACTTTCTTTCTACTCCGGTGCTCCACTGACTCACTGAGCTTTGCAGCTGCATTTCAATGGGTTATATCCTTCCAGTTCTGTTTGTCTTGTAATTTGTAAATTTGTCTGTTATTTTAATTTCTGTTGGATTCATCAGGTGCACATGATTTTGTCTCCAATAGTTATGATTTTATCATTTAAAAAGCTCATGAAGTCACTACTACTGACTATAGGAATACATCTAATACATGGATTGTTCATAGACTGTAAAAGGGGCTGTAGAATCCACTAACTGGGTTAATTTGTTGTTTATTCAGGAACCATTGGTGCAGTGTACCAACGTAAACTCAAGTTTCACCTCACGAAGAAGTTCCAGTGTTTGTTTGAGGGCATCACTAAAGCAGGAAACCCAACCCTCCTGAATCAGGTCTACACGGAGCTCCACATCACAGAGGGAGGGACTGCAGAGGTCAATGACGAACACGAGATCAGACAGATTGAAACGGCATCCAGGAAACCAGACAGACCAGAAACAACCATCAGACAAGACGACATCTTTAAAGGCTCCCCTAGAAGGGATGAACCAATCAGAACAGTGATGACAAAGGGAGTGGCTGGCATTGGGAAAACAGTGTTAACACAGAAGTTCACTCTGGACTGGGCTGAAGACAAAGCCAACCAGGACATACAGTTCATGTTTCCATTCACTTTCAGAGAGCTGAACCTGCTGAAAAAGAAAAAGTACAGCTTGGTGGAACTTGTTCATGAATTCTTCCCTGGAACAAAAGAAGCAGGAATCTGCAGGTTCGAAGACTTCCAGGTTCTGTTCATCTTTGATGGTCTGGACGAGTGTCGGCTTCCTCTGGACTTCCACAACAACGAGATCCTGACTGATGTTACAGAGTCCACCTCGGTGGATGTGCTGTTGACTAACCTCATCAGGGGGAAACTGCTGCCCTCTGCTCACCTCTGGATAACCTCAAGACCTGCAGCAGCCAATCAGATCCCTCCTGGGTATGTTGGCATGGTGACAGAGGTCAGAGGGTTCACTGACCCACAGAAGGAGGAGTACTTCAGGAAGAGGTTCAGAGATGAGGAGCAGGCCAACAGGATCATCGCCCACATCAAGACATCACAAAGCCTCCACATCATGTGCCACATCCCGGTCTTCTGCTGGATCACTGCTACAGTTCTGGAGGACGTGTTGAAGACCAGGGAGGGAGGGGAGCTGCCCAAGACCCTGACCGAGATGTACATCCACTTCCTGGTGGTTCAGTCCAAAGTGAAGACCGTCAAGTATGATGGAGGAACTGAGACAGATCCACACTGGAGTGCAGAGAGCAGGAAGATGATTGAATCTCTGGGAAAACTGGCTTTTGATCAGCTGCAGAAAGGCGTTCTGATATTTTATGAATCCGACTTGACAGAGTGTGGCATCGATATCAGAGCAGCCTCAGTGTACTCGGGAGTGTTTACACAGGTCTTTAGAGCGGAGAAAGGACTGTACCAGGACCAGGTGTTCTGCTTCGTCCATCTGAGTGTTCAGGAGTTTCTGGCTGCTCTTCATGTCCATCTGACCTTCATCAACTCTGGTGTCAATTTGATGGCAGAAGAACAAACAACCTACTGGTGGTCTAAAGTCTTCAGAAACAAACCTAAACTAACACATCTGCACCAGAGAGCTGTGGACAAGGCCTTACAGAGTCCAAACGGACACATGGACTTGTTTCTCCGTTTCCTTCTGGGTCTTTCACTAGAGACCAATCAGAAACACCTACGAGATCTGATGACAGAGACAGGAAGTAGCTCACAGACCAATCAGGAAACAATCAAGTACATCAAGAGGAAGCTTGATGAGGATCTGTCTCCAGAGAGAAGCATCAATCTGTTCCACTGTCTGAATGAACTGAATGATCGTTCTTTAGTGGAGGAGATCCAACAGTACCTGAGTTCAGGACATCTCTCCCCAGATAAACTGTCTCCTGCTCAGTTGTCAGCTCTGGTCTTCATCTTGCTGTCATCAGAAAAACGTTTGGATGTGTTTGACCTGAAGGAATACTCTGCTTCGGAGGAGGCTCTTCTGAGGCTCCTGCATGTGGTCCAAGCCTCCAGCAAAGCTCTGTAAGTTTAGTCTTTATCTTGAGGTTTCTGATAAACATCGCATTGGCTGACATTTCCTCTGCTCCTTTTTGCTGCTGCCACTGAGCAGTGCACAGCAACATGACAAAGAACCTGATTGGTGTTCCTGTGCATTTGATGTGCTGACTGGCTCACAAGTAGAACCTAATAGAACCATGGTGGTTAGACTTTGGAATAGAACCCTTTTGTTTCCTAAATAAAACACCTCACATAATGTTACTAAGTTGTCACAGAATAAGAATATGTGAATAACTCAATTATGACAAAAATGTCAGCTAGAACCTCATAATTCCAAGTACAAACAGTTGTTTGTTATTCACAATGTATATCACAAATGTATGATTCCTCTTTAGACTCAGTGGCTGTAACCTGTCAGAGAGAAGCTGTGAAGTTCTGTCCTCAGTTATCAGCTCCCAGTCCTCCAGTCTAAGAGAAGTGGATCTAAGTAACAACAAGCTGAAGGATTCAGGAGTGAAACTGCTGTCTGCTGGCCTGGAGAGTCCACACTGTCGACTGGAAACTCTCAGGTCAGAATGAACTACTTTGAGAAGTAGTTATTCAAATTTCAAAGTTATTAATTATTGTCATTTGAGTAGAAAGCCCTTTATATTGAGACTGAGTAAAGGATCGGTTATATGTTCCTTTTCAAAGGATGGAGCCCCTTTTTATTGATTATATGAATAAACCTATCAATATCAATAATTGTATTGATATTAATCATCTATTAATAATCAAATCTGCTCAGGGTAGTGCCCCAACAAAAATAATCAATGGTTTTAAAGGAATACATACAAAAATGTCAGTTAGAACCTCATAATTCCAAGGTTAACGAACAGTTGTATTTTTATTGTTTTATCACAAATTTCTCTTCAGACTCAGTGGCTGTAACCTGTCAGAGAGAAGCTGTGGAGACCTGTGCTCAGTTCTCTGCTCCCAGTCCTCCAGTCTAAGAGGTCTGGAAGTTAGTAACAATGACCTGCAGGATTCAGGAGTGAAGCTGCTGTCTGATGGCCTGAAGAGTCCACACTGTCGACTGGAAACTCTCAGGTCAGACTCAACTACTTTCAGAAATGTACCCAATAAGCTTTTAATGCCTACGTTTACATGCACCAAATATTTTATTTTTTTTGCTCTTATTCCTAATAAAAAAAAAAACGAATCTGTTTACACGGCTGATGAAACATTGGTTCTGCTGGTAATGAATTGCCAGCAAAAGAAAAAAATCACTAAAGAAAACAAATCTCTTGTCAATACCAAACTTCTTGTTTCTCTTTTCCCTGCTGTTCTATGTTTTAATAGTTTTATTAATCCAGCTGGTATTTATAAATGCTTTTGTCTTCATGAGGCTATGAACTCAGACAACTCAAACCAAGCCAGCTTATGCTAGCTTCCTATTTGTTCCCAATGTTGCCATACTAATCATAGGATACCAGTGTTAGCTGGCTAGTATGGTAGCTAATAATGAAAATAAACCACTTACCAAGACTGAACTTGTCTAGCATTTGTCCTGCTGTCTTTCACAAGACCTTCAAATTGAGGACGTTGCGTTTCCTCTGTTCATTTTTTTGCTGCTGCCACTGAGCAGTTCACAGCAACATGACAAAGAAGCAGAACCGGATTGGTCTTCCTGTGTACATTTGACATGCTGATTGGCTCACAAGTAGAGTTGTGTAGTAGAGTCACAAGTTGGAATAGAACCTTTTTGTTTCCTAAATAAAACACCTCACATAATGTTACTAAGTTGTCACAGAATAAGAATATGTGAATAACTCAATTATGACAAAAATGTCAGCTACAACCTCATAATTCCAATTACAAACAGTTGTTTGTTATTGTTTTATCACAAATGTATGATTCCTCTTTAGACTCAGTGGCTGTAACCTGTCAGAGAGAAGCTGTGAAGTTCTGTCCTCAGTTCTCAACTCCCAGTCCTCCAGTCTAAGAGATGTAGACTTGAGTAACAACGTCCTGAGGGATTCAGGAGTGAAACTCCTGTCTGCTGGCCTGAAGAGTCCACACTGTCGACTGGAAACTCTCAGGTCAGATTGAACTACTTTGAGAAGTTTAACAATTAAGCTTTCAATGATACGTTTACATACACCAAATTCAGTTTTTTGCTCTCATTCCTAAAAAGGCACTTTTCCTACTAATCTATTTACATGGCTGTTGAAACACATGTTTCTGCTGGCTTGAATGAAAAAACAAGAAAACAAAACCCTCATAAAAACCAAACTTCTTATTTCTCTGCCGTTCGACGTTTTAATAGTATCATAAATCCAGCTGGCGTTTATAAATGCTGTTGCCAATGTCAGTCTACGTTTGGGAACGTCACTCGAACATGAACATGTGAGCCTGAACAACAACACCAGTGTGTCTCTGCTCTCAAGGTGGAGCCAATTTGAACCACTTTTTATACGGTTGAGTATATTGTGTTTTATATTCAATTAACTAATATTATTGTCACAGTGGCTGCAGCACCAGGGAGGACCCACATGCAGGGGGGTCCTCCCATCTGAAGGTATGCAGATGCAATGAAGACACATTATTATGAACCCAACTATTGATGGCCAGCAGAGAGAATGCAGCTTTAAGGACCTTCAGCCTTGACTTCACTTTTCTGAACTGGAGGTTGACGCCTGATTGAACATGCTGCAAGGGCCCTATTGAAACTGTAGGAGTTCTTATTATTGGTGTGCACATGCGGCCTGGTGAAAAATGTGAGATTTTGGAAGTTTTGTATTCGGCCACAAAAAAGTGGCTCACTAGCGCCACCTAGGCCACGTCCCTTACACAGTAACTCCAATTGACATGAAATTCGCCACACAAATGCAGCTGCATGTGCTCTACAAAATTGCCATTGGGACTACTAAAGTCCGCCTCCTGAAATGTTCCGCCATCTTGGATTTTGTGAAAAACACATTTTTGCTCATTTCTATGAAAATTGGTGTGGATAGGCATTAGACAAAGTTCTCAACACATATGTTGACATCTCTACATGAAACATATGAATTTCCTTCACCACAAAACTCTAAGCTATTAACCCGGCTGCAGCGCTCCCCGACTCACGTGTATTTGCGAGGGCCTGTTCATCACTGCGTGGACTTTTTATTTTAGTTTTATTATTAGAGTGCTTGTTATTTATAATTCCTCCAGTTCAATATTAAAACTGACAATACACATTTTGAAATGCTATTGAATTACAGGCCCTTTTTCCTTGGTAATTGGTTTAAAATCAATAGCCAGATCTTTGTTGGTACACCAGGTCTGAAGACAGACCACATAGACGGTTTCACTTCAACACTTCAATTTCTCTATGTAATGTCCCGAAAAGTGACAGAAGTGTGTGTGTGTCTTTAGTCTGTCAGGTTGTCTGATCACAGAGGACGGCTGTTCTTCTCTGGCCTCAGCTCTGGACTCCAACCCCTCCTACCTGAGACAGCTGGACCTGAGCTACAATCATCCAGGAGACTCAGGAGTCAAGCTGCTGTCTGCTGGACCACACTGGAGACTGGACACTCTCAGGTGAGGACTGATGGACAGACATCAGACAAGATAATTTGGGATTTCTGTAAACATAAAATGAGTCCATGAAGGTTAAACCTTGGATTCAGTTGGTGAATAAGGGATTGGAAGTCATGTTTCTCCACAGTGTAAACAGGTCCATGCTAATGTGTCCAGCTACAGTCTGTTTATTATCTGAGTTTCCAGTGATTTGGCATCATATTATCGTAGTTGATCAAATAGTTGGTAGAGCAGGCTGCCACTGGTTGACTTTTCAGATGCACGTTATTGAGTTAACCTGTTCAATTAACGTTCCTTAATGTTAGACAGGCAGGACTGATAGCGTTACTGCTACTCGACTTCATCGGCACAACTTCAACAACTTCATTAGCCTTCCCTGCTTGTTAGCTTTGTACACTAAATACTTCCAAACAACACTTTTGCTTTGTTCATTTTCTACTAAAACTGGTAGCAAAGGCCCTCCAGCAGCTCACTAGCTGTGTTCAGTCAGCTCAGTGTTGTTAACGTGAACTAGCGTTCATCTAGGATGGAGCTGTGTAGCTGCCTCTCTGCAGCGCTGCTGTGCGAAGTTACATGTAAATTGGCTGAGACATAAAAATATCACTACTTTTGCAAGTTATTTTCTGAGTATGGATTTTTTGACAACCCTATGGTGGACATGATTGGAGGTGTTTGAATGTCTTTCTGCAGGGTGGACCATGGTGGACAGCAGAGACTGATACCTGGTCTGAGGAAGTGTGAGTATGTTTTAAGTAACTCTGCTGCACCGGATTTCCATGTGTTCATGTGGCAGTAAAGTATGTGGACGTACTTTAGTCGGAGACAGAGATGGATGATAACCTTAAGCTGTATTGTTTGTTCTCTCCATCAGATGTCTGTGAACTGGAACTGGACACAAACACAGTTTACAGGAAGCTCAAACTGTACGACAACAACAGGAAAGTGACACGTGCTTTCATCGACCAGTCATATCCAGATCATGCAGACAGATTTGACTCATGTCCTCAGCTGCTGTGTAGAGAAGGTCTGACTGGTCGCTGTTACTGGGAGGTGGAGTTAAGAGGAGATGTTGACATATCAGTGAGTTACAGAGGAATCAAGAGGAGAGAAGACAACTCTGTGTTTGGATGGAATGACCAGTCCTGGAGTCTGACTTGCTCTGGTGGTGGCGGTTACTCTGTCTATCACAAAAACAAACATACACCCATCACCTCCACCTCCTACTCCCCCCCCTCTGGTGTGGTAGCAGTGTATTTGGACTGTCATGCTGGAACTCTGAGCTTCTACAGAGTCTCCACTGACCAACTGATCCACCTCCACACCTTCAACACTACATTCACTGAATCTCTCTATCCAGGGTTTACAGTCTGGTCTGGATCAGCATCTCTTCGTCCTCTTTGGGTCTGAAGCTGTGTTCACACCGAATGTGGAGCTAGCCAGATATCCAGCCAGATATCCAGCCAGATGTGAGCCATATAACTTTAAGCAGGAATGCTGCAGAAAGTTATGCTCACATTTTGGACCAAACTCAGAAAAATGTAACAGTTAACACACATCAGTTATAATGAACATGAAATTTCAAACATGCTGGCAAATATCCCGTTTTTATACAATGATGAACAGAGAAGTTACCACAATGCTGAAATTAACCCTGTTGTTTTGATGGACCAGTACTTCCCTTATGTGGTCAGAGTTAAGGTCGGTTCACTCATTGATCTGACAGCATCACACAGGATAAAAGCTTATATAAGTATTTCCCAATTATGTTTGGTTTAGTTTGATCAAGTGTGTATTTTTGCGTCGAATCAAAAGTTAATTTAAAAATAAAAGAGTATAAGGTGGGTCACTTAGGCTGTATACATACTACACCTTTCCGTTGACAAATCTCAATGACTTTGACTTGTGTCACATTATGCCGAAATTAATTGTGGTTCCGCTCCGTTGCATCGCTTGCGTGAAAAAAAAAAGTTGAGAAAAGTTCAACTTTTCAGGCGCCTACAGATCTGTGAATGTGGCCTAATTTCCCACTGAAGTTACACAGAGAAAATGAAATAATATTGAGACAAAAAAAAAGGTGGTGGAGATGAGAAAGAAATGGGTAATTTACGTAGCTAAAAAAAAACCTTGTGTAAATTAACAATGCACTCTCAGGATGCAGGAAACCGAGGACAGAAGATAGAAACAGAAATAATTTATTAGGCTAAATGTTTCAGGGGAAATTGAAATGCAACATCAGCAAGAACAAACAAAGTTAATGTACCTATGGTATATTTTGGTGATATATTCTACTGCAGTAAGGGTTTGAAGTGGAGTTCTTTTATCATGTGCTATTGTTCAGGTTAAGTATCTGAATACTGAAGTCAATGCATAATGTCATTCAACTAGAGGACGAGTGACGAGGAACGTCCAGGTTGTTGTTGGGTGATGAAAAATGGCTCCACCCATCCATTAGTTTGTATAAAATGAGTATGTCACCTCAGCTAGACACCAGAAGTTTTTGGTTATCATTTGTGTTTGGATGTAAATTTAATCAATTTTTAAGGCAGACAGGCTGTGTTCAATGTTTTACCTGTAAGCTACGGTGTGATGTTGTCATGTAAATTTAAATTTCAAGTCTTAGTCTATGAATGTGTAGCTGACACATTAGAACTAAACAAAGGATTTTAGAGTGACTGAGTAATGAAACAAATAAAATAAAATGATATTTTCTTAGTCTGCAGCATTCCCTTGCCTTATTTACGACAACAGTTTTTATATTCTTAGTAACACTCCGTTATAACAACCTGAATTGCTTGACTGCAGTATGCAACACATGATTGGTCCTTTTTTGTGTTTCTATATCTTATTTTTCTCATTCTAAGATGCCGAGATTGAAGGGACACAGAATGAGGCGTTTCCCTAAGGAGGCGGTTCCCTCAGACATCAAAGGTATGCCGCAGGATTTGATTGGCTGCATAGTGCTGATAATGTGCTGAAGCCAAGGATAGTTGGTAGCAAGCGTTGGGAAGCGAGATAATGGGACTAAATTGTGAACTTTTGCAGCCTGATGAGGCAGCAGGTTAACCAGTTTTTGTAGTTCTTCTGTATGTCGATATGGAAAGAAGATGATGTTTATGTTTCACTTTTCAAATGTTTTGCCTTGTTGCAAACCAACTATACATTTCTTAACTGTTTACCAAGCTACTGTTTACGTTCATAACAGCAATTGACAGCTATGCTTGCTCAGGTGATGAAAGCTGACCATGCTAGCTAGCCAGCTAACATGATATTGCTAATAATAGGGAACATTAGCATGCTACGTTCTAACACTGCCGTTGGCTTTGTAAACGTTACCAACGTAACACATAAAGCTGACACTGTTTGTGATTAACTCCTGTGTGGTGTTGATATATTTCTGTTACACAGCCAATGTTCACGAGTCTGGTGGACCCACCGCATTAGCTCTGTATAAAATCCATACAGCCATAAAAAAATAAGTAAAAATACTTAACAGATGTTTACTTCATCTCAATTACAACCAATATAGATGGCTTATATGGTCAATATTTGACATTTGCCTCTGTTAGATCTTGAACAAATATGAATGAAACAAGGTTTTTCACCTCTACTGATGTTTAGTGAACAAATGTAGTGTAGTGTATTAAATATGATAGCAAAATAAACAGACAACAGGCAATACACCATTTTAAAACACAAATTCAATGTCAGGTTAAAGATATCAACACTTTCCGCTGCTCTTGTATAATCATTGGCTGTTGCATCAGTACGGTGGCCCAGAGGTGTCAGGCCAAATACAAAAGCTGCAACACAAATACAAAAGCCACAACACAAATACAAAAGCCGCAACACAAATACAAAAGCCGCAACACAAATACAAAAGCTACAACACAAATACAAAAGCCGCAACACAAATACAAAAGCCACAACACAAATACAAAAGTCACAACACAAATACAAAAGTCACAACACAAATACAAAAGCCGCAACACAAATACAAAAGCTACAACACAAATACAAAAGCTACAACGGAAGTGACCTAAAACACGGATAAACTCAACTTCCCAAAATGCATTGCGGCTCGTCTGACTTCTGAAAAGTTTTGGATAATGGCGGACGATTGCGGTGATTCTGGCGACAGTCAGCAACAAACCGCGTACACATGTAAGTATACTGTAACAGGATTTTTATGTTTCCAGCTGACTTTTAAATCGTATTGATAATGAACGTTACTTTATTGTTGTTGGAATTGTACGTTAACGTACGAATCGAAGGTCCTGCTAGCCGGCTAGCCTACAGACGGTAATTTACCATAGAGGTTAGCGAGCGTAACCGAAGCGGCAAATGTGCCGTTTTTACCGACGTTAACTAAAAAGATAGTGCTTATGTTAAAACGTGGTTATATATTTACTAACGGTGGTAAATAACACGGTGCATCATTGTTGGTTAAAGGGAGGGATGCAGACACCGGGCGCCTCATTCAGTGGAGGGAACGATGAAGAGACATTCACCGGCAGGAGGAATGCTGCTCTGAGAGGCTTCATTTAAGAAAATGTGGTGTTAAATGTTATAATTCTCATATGCAGGGCTTACTACTGGTGCATATTTAGCTACTCAATGATATAAGGTTGAAAACCAGCGTATATAGACGGGAGATGTCCTGCTCTCCTGAGATGTCTACCTGAAACGTTCTGTTGAACAGCAAGAAATCATCAATGTGCTGTAACACTTTTCTATGTACTGTTCTTCATATATGGATGTTTCTTAAAGAACAGCGGTGGAGGGAAGGTGGAGCTGGATGAGCTAAGAAGAAGTGGGAGACCCTCAAGCAGAAATACAAGGTGAGTTGTAAGCAGTTTAAAGTATTGAACTCTACATGCTTGATGTGAAGCATAAAAGAAACAAGATGAAGTTGTCTTTCTTATAAATAACCAGGCAAAGTCAGTGCTGGGTAATATCTACAATGTGTTCAAACATCAGAGTCCATTAAGTTGGTCCCATGTGGAACAGTATTACAGTACATATTATATTTATATATGACTAGTGGTGAATAGTTGATCTAAACAATGATTACAAGAAGTGTTTGTATATGTTGTTTAAAGGAACTGACAGTGTCAGCACTGAGGGAGGAGAGGTCACTGCTGCACACTGGAAGTGTTTGTTGTCATGGATGAGGTGATGGAGCAAAGACCTGCTATTACCCCACTACACCCCATCTCCTCAGCCATGATGCCAACCACTGCAGCAGGGTCTCTCCTCCAGAGCAGGAGGGAAATAGACCTGCAGGCCTAAAACATGAGTCAACAATCATATATATATTCAGATATTTATTATTTAGATTTGTACAGATCATCAGATATATTCATAAACAGGAAACATTTGACTGTAAGAACTTATACCGTGTGGTATTACTTATAAACTGCACTACTGATAAACAAAAATAAAACCTCAACAATAGTCATGTTCCTGCAACACAGGGATCTGGACATTTGGAGCAGACACTGCAGCTACGAGCCTCTGATGATGTCCCAGGACTGCTGGAGACTCTGAGGATGTCCCAGGACTGCTGGAGACTCTGATGATGTCCCAGGACTGCTGGAGACTCTGAGGATGTCCCAGGACTGCTGGAGACTCTGATGATGTCCCAGGACTGTTGGAGACTCTGAGGATGTCCCAGGACTGCTGGAGACTCTCGGGATGTCCCAGGACTGCTGAAGTGGCTCGTTGGCTTTGTTGCAGTCACCCCCATCACCACCGTGGAAATATGGACATGGAACCCATCCGTTTTTTTTTCTTCAAGTTTTATTGATCACATGTTTTGTAAAAAACAGCATTCTTTACATACAGTGAAATTAAAAGGGATAAAGTAATCCGTCTGTCACTGCAAAAAAAAACAACAAAAAAAACTAAGACTTGTATAAATAGTAATGTATTTAAAAAAACAGGCATCTACCTAAGGTGATGCTATATAAATAGCTGATAAAAAAAAGTATAGTATAAAAAATGAGTTAAAAAGTGCAGGTGTTTTTTTTTGTGTGTTTTTTTTTTAAGTGCATAAAGTGCCAATTAAAGTCCATCATGGTTGAGAAGTCTGACTGCCTGCAGGAAAAAGCTCTTCCTCAGTGTCTGTCCTGGCCTTTATGCAGCGTTGGCGTCTGCCCGACTGCAGCAGGGTAAAGAAGAGATTTTCCTGGCTCTCAGCCTCACCCTCTTGCTGTACGTTTCCTCCAGCGTGGTGAGGGATGCCTTGATACCCTCTGCAATGCAGCTCGGTCCCGTGCAGTGCAGCTTCCATAGCAGGCTGAGGTACAACCTGTGAGGATGCTCTCAATGGCTGCAGAGTAGAAGGTCCTCAGGATGGAGGGGGAAACCTTAAACTTCCTCAGCCGCCGGAGAAATTACGTAAACTATATATAAGGTATGTTCTGTTAGTAAGCAGTGGACGAGGTTCTCCTTGGAACGCCTTGAAAGACGGAGGTCCTTCCTTAAATACCCTCCCCCAGCGGGGGAACATGAGTATTGACCTGCAGTACAGCCCTCTGGCACCAACCTGTAACAGAAAACACAAGATATTACATTTATTCTGAATGTTTTCCTGTTGATTTGTTGATGAACAGTACTTATTTCTTATCATACACGTATTGCAACCTGTATATATAACATGGATTATTTGTCTAATAAATTATTCACTAATAGCCAACTACTTGTTTTTTTTATCCCACCAAACTCATACATGATATTAAAACAGCTTATATTAGCCTACATGTCTTTTGATTTTGTTTATGCATGCATATGCCTGTCTATTGATAATCAAATAATAGAAGAACTTATTTAAACCAGATAAGTGATATTACTTACTTCAGAGGGAAATCCAAATTCCATGTATGTGAATAATGTAGCTCCTCCGACGGCCGATTTCCTCCGTCGTCTCCGCGGTGAAGGTGTTGGTGTTCCGTGGTCAGAGGTATAATACGATCTATGAACATTAATGATCGATAAAAGCTGCTTAATAGTTGCAATCGATGGCGAGTGAAAGCAGCTACTCAGGTAAGAGGAAGAAAGCGAAAGCGTGAGAGCGCGCATATATAAAAATCTGTTGAAAACATTTGACAATGGTAGTTTGACTGAAAAAAATATTTTGAAATATTAAATTAAGTGTAATACTAATCATGCTTTATATTTTGATAAGCAATGTCCATTAAATGGGAGCAAGAACCGAAATCGATTCAGTTAAGTGAGAGAAGATGAGGACGAAATGTCAATAAAGTAAAAAAAAAAAAAATGTAGTATGAGATGTGTTTGAGGTCACTTCCGTTGTGGGACACTTCCGTGGTGGCTTTTGTATTTGTGTTGCGGCTTTTGTATTTGTGTTGTGGCTTTTGTATTTGTCTTGCGGCTTTTGTATTTGTGTTGCGACTTTTGTATTTGTGTTGCGGCTTTTGTATTTGTGTTGTGACTTTTGTATTTGTGTTGTGGCTTTTGTATTTGTGTTGTGGCTTTTGTATTTGTCTTGCGGCTTTTGTATTTGTGTTGCGACTTTTGTATTTGTGTTGCGGCTTTTGTATTTGTGTTGTGGCTTTTGTATTTGGCCTGACACCTCTGGGCCACCGTAGCATCAGAGCATAAAAACGAAACGTTTCAATTTCAATTTTATTTATAGTGTCATATCACAACAGAAGTAATCTCAGGACACTTAACACATTGAGCAGGACTAGAATACGCTCATGATTTTCAGAGTCAATACATTTTCAAAGTCCAACATCACCCAGGGGCAAGCGTTACAGATAGTGGTGAGAAAAACCTGCCTTAATAGGCTTTTAGGCAGAAATCTCATGCAGCCCAGGCCCTTGGGTTCCAACTGCATTTGGTGTTGGTAGTATAGTAGTAGTAGCATTAACAGTAGTGGTGGCATTAACAGTAGCAATAGTATCAACAGTAGTAGTCCATGGCAGCAGGCACAGCCAAGCCAAGATGGATCCATCCCAACCATGTCGCCGTAGACCAAAAAGCAGGAGTAGACGTTGATTTATCAAATGTTTTTGTCTGAAAAGTCTCGTTCCACGAGAGCTGTTTAGTTTAGTTTAGTTTAGTTTAGCACAAAGCAAGTGATAAACGTTTATAGTAGTAAAACTTCCCCACTTATAATCCATCCTACTACTATGGATATTTGATTCCTTTCTGGTCTTTACTTTGGAAGCATTTCAGTTTCACAGCTCATTAAAACCAGACTTTGTTTCAGATAGTTAGTCTGGAAGCTTTCCAGGAGCACAGCCCGTCCTCTGTCAGGACCCTCCTGTGTCCTCGGAGTGGGAGCTAAGCCTGTCAGGTTATTTTGGGGGTCAGCTGTTGTTGGACCCTCCTCCTCCTCCTCCCCCTCCTCTCTCCTTCCTCTGCGTCGTTCCTCTGTCTCTTCTTCACCTTTTCTCCTTCACTCCACGGATCCTGGTAAGTCTGTTCATTCTCAGAAATCTCTCATTTCACCAAAGAATCTGCTTATGTTTGCCTTCATGTTTTGTAGCTGAAATTCAACAATAGAAGAGTCATAGTTTGCTACGTTCAGCTTCTACTTCAAGTAGATTTGTTTGAAAAAAAAAGTATGTTTTTATTCCTATAGAGGATAGATTATAACTGGTGGGTTCAGTGACTTGTATACTACTTTACTAACACTGTAGAATATGACTATAATGTAAACTACGGGACTTACACATGGGGGGCTTCCATAATGGCCGCCACAGCATGATGAGCTGCTTCGTCACCGTGTCGCAATTCACCGTGAAATAATCTGTCCTCACTTCATAATTTCAGAATTAGAACGTTACATCAGCGGAATGATAATACAAATATAATGTAATGCATTTAGAGGATATTTTTTTTATTAATGCGATGATGTGAGCTGTGGTAGCAAAGTGGGTGAAAATGTGATGTTTTAGTGGTTATATTTCTTAGATTGATATTTAGTTTAGTGACAAGTCTAATTTATTGATAATTTTAACTTCAGACTGTTTTATTGCTACGTTAAGATTCTGTGACCTTTGGTCTCTTTGATGCATTCATTCTAAAAACAGAAACAGTTTTTGTTTCTTGATTGTTGATGCCAATTGATACATTTATTTATGTTCTTGTTGAAGCTTTTTAAGCTATGTTGGCTCAACTTGTCTGTTTCTATACATATTTCAATAATATTTACTGATAATGCTTTCGAAGCAACCATTGAAATAAAAAAAGGGCAAAATGGATATGAATATTAATCCGAAAATCTAATTTGAAGGATAATGTAATATTTATGTTTCGTAATATAATCTTCAACAGTTTCTAATGACACAAAGCAACAACAAGAAAACATTGTGGCTTTTCTTTTTAATAAGATTTAACCGATATTATCACAAAACACTTTTTCAGATCATTCTGCGTTAGCATAGCTTTTAGCTTAATATGAATCACTTTATCTGTCTTTGTCAATTTGACTGTCATATGGTGTTTCTATTATTTTGTCCACCTCCTGTTGGTTATGGTTTAGGATTTGAACACACATAAACACATATTTTATAGATAAATGTGCAAGTTGTTTATTATGATGTGGTTGACGGGGGGCTGTGATTGGTTGTGTAACTTAGTGGGTGTGGTCTGATTTTGCCTTGGGGGGGGGGGGGTGTAGTATGACATTAGGCAGGTAAACGGACACACAGAGATTATCTTGTTTTGTATGGTGTGTGTGTGTGTGTGTGTGTGTGTGTGTGTGTGTGTGTGTGTGACCATATTTGGATGTTCTCAGAATAGATGACACTATAACAGGTGTGTGTGTGTGTGTGTGTGTGTGTGTGTGTGTGTGTGTGTGTGTGTGTGTGTGTGTGTGTGTGCGTGCGTGTGTGTGTGTGTGCGTGTGTGTGTGCGTGTGTGCGTGTGTGGAGAGAGAGTGGGGGCTTGCTGGCTAATTTTAACTGACCAGATACACTAACGGTGGCGGCCGTCATGTTGTGATAGAGATTTGAGGAACCCCCCCCCCACAATGTGGCTGTGTTAGATTTATTTCCTCATAACTTGTGTAATACCAGCACACACACACACACACACACACACACACACACACATGGTAGAATTCGACCGACTTCATCCAGACCAAAGATTCTTGTCCTGGTGTAGGAAAGCACATTGCTCCAGATAGCTAATGTTCATGTTCACCTGTTTTTGTCACCAGTGTAGTATGAAAGCATGATCAAATTTAAGCTAGGTAGCTAACTTGCCAGTTGCAAAATCATTAAAATTAAAGAATATGATGCCTCATCCACACACTCTTTGTCAAATTTTAGGAAATCACGTTACTATCGCCAGATCATTTTTCATGTTCAGCTCGTTTTCTTGAACCAGTGTAGCATTAAATCATGGTGGAGTTAGTCAACTAGATAGCAAACTAACCAGTCACTTATAATGAGTAAAATTAACAAAAATGTAATGCTTCATCTACACCCACATATGTCACAGGATAGGACGGCACATTGCTCTTGCCAGATGAATGACAACTTTGTTGAGCTCATTTTCTGTAACCATCGTAGCAAGAAAACATGGTGGTATTCATGTAAAAACGACTCTTGTCCATGCAATCACAGCAAAGTAGGGTGGGACTAAGCAGAACAATGAAATAGTAAACCTTCAGATCTTCAGCTATCGTTTAGTATGTGTGACATGAAATAGAAGAATTGAACCTTGTTCATATTGTCTGGACTGGCATCCCAGTAGCTGCTGAATACCCAAATCTGATTTGTAGTTTGAGCTCACAATGACCAACAGAAGCTGCATGCATTCAATCAGAGCAGCTGCGAGAGACGTCACAGGAGTTCAGAGGCTTATTATCTCCTACATTTCAATCCATGTTCCATTAATAACCTGACAGACATGCTGAGAACCGTCATATCAAACCCATACTGAATTAAAAGATTAATACGACGTCCATTTAGCTGACAGATACTTTTACACAAGATAACACAGAATTAGTTTACAGTTTAAATGCATACATTGATGTCAGTATTTGGGTGGGACACAATAGCATTGCATTGGTTTCAATCCATACAAAGACTACAATACACATATCAACATATCTTTATAACAAGTGAACTCCTTCCAGTGTTATTCAGCTAAATGACTACCTGAGTTTTTGATTAAAAGAGAGATACAGTTCAGACATGCTTTATGTGCTCACAATAAATATATCCGTACAAATGATTTGGAGGACTGACCCTTTATAAAATACCCCAGAACACTAAGGATGGAGACGTCGGTGACAGCAGCTAAGGTGTTGGAGCCCCCCCAGCCTGATGGAGACGCTGAGAACACTAAAGGTGAGGTGGTAGCTTCTCCTGCAGCCTCCGCCACCTCCCCCTCTGACCACTTGGACCCCATGGAGGAGTTCAAGAGACGGCTGAAGGATATCATCAGCACCCATGGCTCTGCAGTCGACCTCGACACACAGGTAAGTCAGGTGGCGTCAGACTGACAAGAAAGCAAAACATCATGAAAATACATTTCTAGTCTCTGGTGATGTGTGTTAATGTATTGTTTTGAACGTACCAGAGTGTGATGGAGGCGGAGACAGAAAAAACGAAGGAGCCAAAATATGACATCCCTGTTGCCATGGAGACAGGTGAGGGGGAACGACTGGCTGAACTGGTGTTGTTTATTGGTGCCCTCCAAAATCTATTCACACGACTGTTTGACACCATTTAACGAGTAGCAGATCTGTAAAGTGCGAAGACTTGTGCAAAAGATAAATATAAAATAGGTAGAGTTCCAGGCGTGTCAACATTCGTGAAATAGTCACAAAATGTAAATCTACTGATTTATGTACATGGACACAAATTGCCCACTTTTGTTCTTGTTGCCCATCCAAACATTAAAACTACTGTATTTAAAATGTAAGTATCGCTCATGACGGCTCCACTTTAGGTTTAAGCAACAAAAAACATTGGTTTGGTTTTGGACAGGGGCCCTAGTTTCGTAGACCAGGCGCAGTCAGCACTCAGCGCACCTGCGCCACGCCGACGGGGTGTGTCCGCCTGGACTTTGCAAGTTTCGTACACCGCGCAGGCACACCTCCCACCTCGCCCACCCGCGCAAGTGGGAAAGAGGGAGGAGAAGAAGGCGTGGGTGGGAGACGAGGAGGAGACGAGGCGTGGACTGGGATTAAAGTGATGGTTCGGAGTGAAATGGACCCTAGGTAATTTCCACCAGTCGGCGTATACGGATACGTTCACGGAAACAGCTGGGTATACGCCGACTGCCATTAAACACCAACGAAGAAGAAGCTGTGTAAACACCGACGTGCCGTCTACGCAAACAGCGTAGCTTTAGCAGTAGAAGCTATCAGGCTAGTGTTCTTTTAAATAAACTTCTGATGTACTTACAAACTTTAAAATGCCTCGTTTTGTGAGTACAGACCCTATGTGTACTACTGCAGACGTTTGGTAACATTCCATGCATTATTAGTGGGGACATTTACAAGATATATACTATGTACCATTGCGCTATTATGAAGCCGTTCGGCTGATCGCCCTGTCTTGACCACTGCTGACCATTTCTAAAAATGCTTCCGAGGGGGTATTTGGCTGGATGTCATGGTGGAAATTACCTAGGGTGCATTTTACTCCGAACCATCACTTTAATACAGTCGATTCAGATCTTCACCAATCAAATGAGCTCCTCTCCTCACCTTTAATGCGTGAGGGGAGGTTCAGTGCAAGTTCCGTCACTTGACAACCCGATGACAGAAGCAGCGCCGCCGCTCCCACCACGCGCATCATGCGCTGTGCGTGCGTATCATAATAATAACATTGCCGATATTATAAAAAACGGGCTGCACGGTGGTGTAGTGGGTAGCACTCTCGCCTCACAGCAAGAGGGTCCTGGGTTCGATTCCCGGGTCGGCCCGGGTTCCTTCTGTGTGGAGTTTGCATGTTCTCCCCGTGTAAGCGTGGGTTCTCTCCGGGTTCTCCGGCTTCCTCCCACAGTCCAAAGACATGCAGGATGGGGATAGGTTAATTGATGACTCTAAATTGCCCGTAGGTGTGAATGTGAGAGTGAATGGTTGTCTGTCTCTACATGTTGGCCCTGCGATGGACTGGCGACCTGTCCAGGGTGTACCCTGCCTTCGCCCAATGACAGCTGGGATCGGCTCCAGCCCCCCCGTGACCCTGAATACAGGATAAGCGGTAGAAAATGGATGGATGGATGGATATTATAAAAAACAGGAGAGAGAGAGGGAGATGTTTTGGTCTGAGAGGCTGAGTTTCCGTTACGCGTGCAATCCGCCTTTGATCTGACGTCAGATGTGACGGGACAATCTATATAGATGTAAATTCACGTGTTGATTCAATTAGTTGCATTAAATAGTGTTTGTTGTGATTATTTATTGCATTTAAATGTGCCTGGAACTGTGGAAACCTGCCTGTGAGGTCTCGGTGACGTGTGCGCACTGCGCGCCGTCAGCCAAACTGCCACTCCACCAGCTGTGATTCCCCTTGAATGAATGGACTTTATTTGCGCCTTACGCCAAAAGTAGACTAGGGCTGCGTTTCAATAACAGTTTGAGTCGCCCTCGCTCACTTGCCCTAAGCACTTGCCCTCGGGGGAATCCCCGCCGCCATCTTAAGGGCTGTTCCATTTCCCTGAACAGCTAAAGTGAACTCCGTGAGATCGACCCTTGAGGGCTGAGTGATCGAGTGAACAACGATGGCCACTTCAGAGCTGTATATCACCCACAATGCATTGCAGTGGTGCACAAAAAATATGTCCATGCGGTGGCGATAATGAACCTCAAACACCAGTGTCTGCTGTCTATTCACCACCAAGGAAGAAGAAGAAAGAAGAAAGTAGAAAATGAATTAAATTTAATTCATTTTCTTAAATTGTGCAATTAGACTGTCTGTTGCAGAGTTATGGCAGAGCCCACCGTTTACAAGTGTAATAAGCCGACGTATTGCCATCAAGCGCAGAATACGTCTTCGTCTCAATGAAATGAGTCTCCGCATATTTTGTGTAATTTGGAATAGGCAGTATAGCGCTACTCCAACAACGTGTGGTTGATCCATGATTGTCTGGGCTGTTAGTGAACGAGGGCAGGTGTGTTCCATTTACCTCTTTCACTCCCCCTCCGCCCTCTTTTCCTCCGCCCTCCAAGTGGCCTCCGTGTGACGTCATAGCAAGGGCTGAGGGCAAGTGAGCGAGGACGACTCAAACTGTTATTGAAACGCAGCTTAGGTTGGAGCTGGCGGGCTTTCGGCGAAGTCTCGGTGAGGCTTTTTGCCACGAAACTTCCGCTACACCAAGCTGAATCTGTGACGCCTCCCCCTGCTGCGCCATCTTGCGCCAAACTGACCGTGCGCAAGGCTACGCGGGTCGAAACTTGCATTACGCCAGCTCCGCCACCCTGCGCCGCCCTGTGCTGCGCCACGAAACTAGGGCCCCAGGTTTCAACCTCCAGACCTGAAAAAGGAAGCCAAGCAATGCAGGAGCCTTAAACTTGCATTCTCTCTGCTGGCCATGAGGGGGCGACTCCTCTGGTTGCAAAAAGAAATATGATTGTATAAAAGGCAATAAGAAAATGAGCCTACTTCTCTCAATTTATTATCTCAGTAAACATTGTAAAAATGAGTTTATGGTCTCAATCTCTAGTTTCTAGTCTAGTAAATTATTGTCATTTAAAGTCAAATAGACCTTAAAGCAGGGGATGTTTTAGGGCGGGGCTACATTATGATTGACAGGTCACTACGACGGCCACACTACGGTCACTGCCGTCACTACCAATGCAATTATTTGCTAGGATTACATTAACCGTTAGCTGTAAAGTTTGCCAGCTTGGGTTCGGAGAGTCACTCAGCTTCGTTCTCACAAGAGGCCACTACCGCTACCTCCTGATTTATACTACCAATGGCAGTATAATACTACCAATGGCAGTATAAAACACACAATAAAAGGTGTTTCGATAAAGTCTACATCACGATAACACCAGAGGTCCTTGAGCATGCAGCCATAGTTGGGCACCCAAAAATATTGAAGCAGAATGAGAGATTAGTCATGGACAGACACAGAGATGGATACTCACTCATTGCATGACTCTCCCTGCAGATATTTAAAATAATTGATGCAGCAATATGTCAAGATACTTGTTCTCTCTTGACTTGAGTGCACTACATTTCCCATGCTGCTACTTGATGTAGTCTTTCAGCACAGACTGATGGGGGAGATACATTAAAGCATGTAAACATATTCTAGTAATCTAGGAAAAAAATACAAGTATTCACCAGAAAAGAAGCATAATAGGTCCTCTTTAAACAGCAACATTAGTGGCATGTTTTATATTTGATTTCTCTATAAGACAGAAAACCACAGACTCGACTTGATGTGATTTTTTATTAGGAATTTAAAGCACAACAACTTAAAAGTTAACCATGACACAAACAATCCCAGTGGATAGCACTTAAAATCTAAAAACACATACTTACAAAGTATACAACTTCTTGTGGTCGTCTTGGTCTCTCCACAGAGGTCTGTCTCATCATGAAGAGTCTGAACAAGCTCTCTTCTCCACAGCAGAAACTGGAGGATGTGGTCAGGAAATATGCTGAAATGGTGAGAATTGTTGCTTTTGGAGACTTTTCACAGCTGTTTTCTGTCTAAATCTACTCACTCACAAACACTCACTTCCAGGCGTATTAAGTTCACTTCATAAAATCGTTGTTGTGTAGCGACGGCCGGATTCTCATCATGTGTGTGTGTGCAGGGCACTCTGCGGCGCGCTGATGAGAGGAAGCTGTGCGTCCTGCAGCAGAAGCTCTCTGTCCTGCTGGACGAGCGGCAGCAGCTGCAGGAGGAGAGACGCAGCAGCATCGTCGCTCGCAGCAAACTGGAGAGTCTGTGCAGAGAGCTGCAGGGACACTACGACGTCCTGAGGGTGAGTAGAGGCAGCTGGCAAAGACACTCATCAAAATAATGATATCTGGTGGGAGAAGTTGCAAATAGATGCAAACCTCCTGAGAGGTCAAAGACACCTCCCTGTCGGTCCTCCTCCAGGAGGAGACGCTGCAGCGCTGCAGGGAGGACGAGGAGAAGAGGACGGAGATCACCAGCCACTTCCAGAAGATGCTGACAGAAATCCAGGCTCAGATCGAGCAGCACAGCACCCGAAATGACAAGCTGTGCCACGAAAACAGCAACCTGACCGACCGGCTGGAGGGTCTCATGAACCAGTGTGAAGTGAGAGAGGAGGTGAGGGGTCAAAGGTCGTAATAACGAAGAGACACTTCCACTTTATAGACATTTAGAGGAATGAGGAATGAGCACCGTTTATTACTGACTTTAAAATAAAATGTATTTGAATTGCAGCAACTTTGATTGGTTTAACAGTTTTTTATGAACCATTAAGATGAAACTGAAAAATATATTATATATTATATTATAAAGATATATTAAGATACATTATATTACGTCTTTTATTTATTGCAGCTGACTGTAAAACATAAATAATCTTTTGCATTTTGTTATTAGAACTTGCAGTGCAGATGATTGATATATGGCTAAAACCATGTGTCAATTAATTGAATAATTGACAATTTAATCAGCAACATTTTATTTAAAGTGTCATATAACAGAAATTATCTCAGGACACTTTATAGCAGGACTAGAACACACTCTTGATTTTCAGAATAATCAAATGTATATATTTTTTATTTAAAAAATATATTGAACTTGAACTTTTTGAACAAAAAGCAATTTGAATATATTAACTTGGACTTTAAGGAACTGTGATAAGTATTAATCTTTCTTTTACTATTTTCTCATATTATAGGGACCATCCACCCCCCCTCCCCCACCAGCCCATCGATAATTTGGATTTAAATAATTGTTGATTGATAAATTTGCAAAGAAACTGGGATTCTTTCCGTCTAACATGCTCTTTGTGTCCCTGCAGAGTCTGGAGAATATCAACAAGCATCGCGACCTGCAATACCAACTGACCGAAGCCAAACTGAAGCAGGCCCACGCTCTGCTGGCCGAGGCCCAGGAGAAGCACAAGAGGGAGAAGGAATATGTGAGTGCACAAAATGAGTTCAAGTATTAGTAGTCCCAGCGTAGGAAAGCACACGTTGTCCTTAAAAGCATATGTAATGATATATAAAATTTTAATATATCCACCAAAATGTAAAGACTTTTTCCCCAGCAAAACTATTATATGGTATTCATAGTACAGTAAAATGCATCTGAATTTTTTTTATTGAATTTTAACAATTAGATTGTTGATGTTATTTCATAGCTATAACTACTCTAATGGGAGACACTACAGCTGATACATTTAACTGATATCGTCATGAAACCTCCCCAGTAGATTACTGACATCTAAAATGTTATTTTTGAATATGCAAATGAGCTTTCTCTAGTAGTAACCTTTGGTGAAATACAGACACAATTTGACAAAGTGAAAATATAAATGTTTTTTTACCACTAGTCCAGAAGAAGATAAATAGACCACAATCTCTAAATTTTGTCTATTTCAAATCTGTTATCCGTTTTCATTGATATTGTCTTTCTCTTATTTGATTTGTTTTCATTATATTTCATGCATGTGTCTTCTACTTTATTGTGTCTTGTTAGTATGAGTGTGAACATCCATGTGAATCCTGTTAAATGCTCAGATTGACTGTGTATTGTCTCTGTAGTTGCTTAGGGAGGCTATTGACAAAACAAAGAAATGCTTCGCTATGAAGGAGCAGGAGCTGGCCATGAAGAAGAAGGTAAAGAAACGCCTGTAATGTGTCTCCGTCTGTTCTCTTCTAACCAGTTACTGGTTCAGGCTGCTGAGTGGAAACTGCAGACTCAGACACTCAGAGAACAGGGGACTGTGATGCAGGCACAGGTGAATATTCACTGACGACAGGTAGCACACACCTGGTGGCAGCAGCAGGGATGACATGTAAACTGAGGGCCGAAGCCAGACGCTTAGAAATACGAAGGTCATGGAACGCACCGCAGTCTGAACTTTTACTAAATGTTTGGAGAGGTTTTTTTTAAAATTTTGGATATTTCATAAATCCAATCCACTGATAAAGTATATTTCTGTAAATGTTCCAACATGGAGTTCTAAACGTAGATTCAAAGTTGGTTTGCATGTTCATTTACACACAGAATTGCCATCGCAAATCTGTTGATATGATTATTGATCAATATCAACTCTTGATTTGGTGAAAACTACTTTGACATTTGAGATATTTGTGGCTTTTAAACTGAACTTTTCCACCTTAAAACCCCAATATGTCTCGGTTTAAAGTTGATCTATCTCCCATAGCCACGCAGATAATATTTACTCAGGTTTTTCTAATATCAGTCTCACTGCAGTTTGTGTAATAGTCATGATGTGAAATGAACTGATTCGTGTTCATGGACACACATTTTTTTCATGCAGCTCATCAGAACTTTCAAACGTAATGTATTTCAGTTGGATGTGTTGTAGCACATTTTTTTTTATGTCAGTCAGGACAACAAAATCAACATTAGGTTTAGGCAAAAGAAAAATGTAAGACAAGTGTCCAACACCGGTCTCATGGTTAAAGTCCACCTCCCGCCCCCGCAATAAGTAGTCTTTCTTGATCTGTAATACTATGTCACCAGCTCTGGACGTTGCATAGTCATGTGTGTCCAAAATGGAATAGAATCCTAATCAACTTAAAAAAAGAAAAAAAAAGAAAAAGAAAAAGAAAAGTCAATTAGCATCCCTGAACATCATGAGCTGCCATGAGATTGGGTTGGTCTCTGAAACTTCTGCAATGAAATTGTAGTTCTGAAAAATTGAAAAGTCATATCTTAAAAATTAAACAAAGTTTCACAAGTTTTCATCGATTCTACCAGACAAGACACTTTTCATCCCTCTCTCTAATTAATAACCTTAAATACTCACATTTCCTGCTGTTCAGTGATGGAAGACTAAACAAATGCTCAGAAGACAGAAACTTGGCTCAGAACTCTCAAATTCATATTTTATCAAGCAACAATATTTTTGATTTACACATCCATAAACAGAAAACAGGGTTTGTTTTAGACCTGGAGACTCAAAACCAAGGACTCAAGACTTGACTACCTAGTCTCATGTTTCCACCTGTTCTCATTTGAGTGTTTAGACATCTGATTTAATTCCATCTTGTCTTGCAAGTCTTTTAGTGGCCTGTGACTTTTTTTACTGGAATGAACAGGTTTTATTTGGAGTATTATTACAGCCAGATGAAGAAAGTCAAACATTGGAGTTGCAGCCAGTTTAACCAACATGTCAACAGGATGAATTATCTCTTTTATCAGGACTGAATATTATAAAACATTCTGCTATTCTTCCTGTGAATATACGTAAATGTGTGTGAAGATAACAAAGTGAATATTATGTTGGACTCCCTCATGTAACACTGAAGGTGCAAATGCAAGTGTGAATGATTAATGGCCTCCAGGAATGTGCAAGGCTCTTAATTAACGACTGATGGTATTTGTAATGAATCACATATATGTTCAGTCATTATCCAATACTTCATGTTTCTCAAGATTTAGAGGTGTTTGTGTTGGAACAATGAGGTTTTGAAAATAACCACGTTAATCTTTAATACTAGTAAATAAAAATATTTTTTTTATTTCATGAAAGTTACATTATAATGAGGCAATTATGACAGTAAACTGCCTTGATTGTGATCTTGTTAACTGTCAGGATAAAAGAACAGTGATGTGTTTACAGTGATGTGTGGGATGTTCTTCCCAATCTACTTTCAGGGCAGTTCATGAAACACAAAGGACATTTAATTTTGTTTGTTGTTTGTTTTTGTGCTGAGCAACACAAATTGTCAATATATGTCAGTCAAGACGATATTAGGCAACAAAACCTCTTAGTTAGAAAAATATCATGGTTGGGCTTAAAAATAACTACGTACACTTAGTTTGAACAAAACCAACATTTGGTTTGCATACGCAGTGTTCAACCCTGGTCTTGTGGTTGAAAGTCCCACACCACCACCATCAGCAGTCTTCCATATTAAATACTACTTCACTAGCTCTGGACGTTGTCATGTGTGTACTTATGTTACTGCCATGAGACTGGCCTGGAAATCCAGACATGTGAGGAATTGATGTTTAGCCAGAAACCAAACTGATTTTAATATCATGCTTGTGTCTGTCCGTGTCTCAGCCTGACTCTTGTCTGTCCATCTGTCCACAGCTGACCCTCTATGCTGAGAAATTTGATGAGTTTCAGACGACGCTGGCCAAAAGCAATGAAATCTACGTGCGCTTCAAGAAGGAGATGGATAACGTAGGTGTTGACTACTGTGTGAAGCCTTGTGGGTGTGAATCTTATAGAGATCGAATGGTGTGTTCACACCAAAAGCGAAGCAAACTTGCAAGTCAATGCAGGGACGTCAATGAATAAACAAAAATTTGTGCCGCAAATAAGGTGTTGCAAATGTGCAAAATTACAGCTTAAATTGTGGTGTAGCACAAGTGACAGAAATGAATACAAATGATCCTGTGGTCAAAGACATGCGAGTAACGTGAGGAGAAAATGAGCTACACGTTTGGTGTGAACATGGTTTAAGTGGTGGTTGTAAATGGGACCAGATTGTCATTAATTATGAATCCACCTATAAGAAGTGTTGGCAGCTCTTTGATTTAAAACTCTTCCCTTTGTAGATGTCAGACAAAATGAAGAAAATGGAGAAAGACTCAAATCTGTGGAAGTCGAGGTTTGAGAGCTGCAACAAAGCTCTGTCTGAAATGATTGAGGAGGTATGTTGAAGATCGGTTTCTTGTAATTACTAAATTCCCGTTGAGCCTTCTGGGTTTTTGTTGAGCCTCGATAGAACACAGTCAAGTATCCTAAGGAACAATCCTAGTTTTATTCTCAGTAAATCTCACTTTCATTGCTTCTCATCTTCTCCATCCCTCCAGAGAACTGAGAAAGGCAAAGAGTACGACCTGTTTGTCATGAAGATCCAGAAGCTGGAGAGGTTATGTCATGCCCTACAACAGGAGAGGGTAATCCTCTATGACAAGATCAAGGAAGTCCGCCAGGCTAACTCCAACATCCCAGCAAAGGTCTTCGGCAGCTCTCATGCTATTGACAAGCCTAACCCTGAGGGTGATAACGAATCTGCCACGCTGACCCCTGTGGTGATGAAGGAGGAGGACGACCCGGTCTTAACAGAGAACATGTCCCGCCTGAATGAGGAGCAGGCCAAGCTGCAGGAGATTGCTGACTCCCTGTTGGCCACATGCATCGATAATGAGAATGAGGATAAGGTCGATGTAGACCCCGAAGAAGACCTAATGTCTTCTGCGTTTATCCAGTTCAAAACCAAAACTCAGGTCAAAGAGGAGGTTTCAGTCCCCCAGCAAGTGATAGATGTCAAATCAGAGGCAACAGAATCAGACAAAGTTGAGGAGGTTCCAAAGTCAGTCATCTCCACACCTGTGGAGGACACTTCTGAAATTATACCAAAACCAGATGCAGTAAAAGTTCAAACCCAAGAGTTGCAAGCAGTTAAACCACAGGAGGAGGTCCAGCTGGAACCTGTTGAAGCAATACCGACCTCTGAGACTGAGAAGGTCACAATTGATCCATCAATAGAGGCGAAACCAAAAGCAGCAGAGGCTGAGATCGTGGTCAAGGCTGGTGAGGTCAAACCAGTGGACCCAGTGGAGGACAAGGAGGTCCAGGCTGACCCAGTGCAAGTACCAGAAGAAGTTCCAACTAAGTCAGGGTCAGTACCAGCTGTAAACTCACCTAAAACCACCTCCAATGCCGAGTCCTCCAAGAAACAAACACCAAAGAAAAAGAAGAAGAGGAACGGCAAGAACGCTAGCTAAAGTTTAGGATGAGCAGAAGATATGTTTGTGTGTGTGGTGTTTGCCTTTGCACCTTTCGTAAAAGTAGAACTTTAGTTTGTCTCAACTGGTGAAGCCGAAGTCACTTTAATCAAGATTTAAGGTCACCAAATGAGGACGGACAAATAAACCGACTGTATTTTACAGTTTGAAAGTCTAAATGTAACATAATAAAAGACATTTAGTTTGGCCTAGTGGAGAAATGAAAGGCTTTAATGACGTACAACAACGTCCAAAACCATTGGTGTTAACAAAAGGCTAAAAAGAGTGAACATTTTTGAACCATAAAGTGAAACGTTGGTCAGTATCTATACCAGTAAGATTGCAGTGTCTCTTTTAAACTAAAAATCACAGCGACTCCAATAAAGTCATTTTTGACAATTTTAAATTTTTTTGTCTGGGTTTTAATTCATTTCAGTCGTTGTCTGGAATTTTTACATAACAATATTTGCCAATATTTTAGTATTTTGAACAATAGACAGTCTTGTGACATGAACATCAATATTTATGCCTGCACATATATGATATACATATGACCTCGGCGTGAGGTCACTCAGCTGTTACAGGTCGATATGGAAACCTGAAAACATCAATGGAAACAGGTCAAAGATCGATATGTACAGACATCCAGTCAAGCGTCCAAGGCTGAAGCAGCCTAACTCCAGCACTATGCAACCCTGGCTTTAAAACACTGTCTTTCCGAGGTTTAATGTAATAGGTTTATGTGATAATAAGGCGTCGTTGATATGAAAATGACTAATGCAGTGCATTTTAAAATATTCTTCAAGGCTCCAGCTAAAGAAAAGTCTGCGGACGAGGCGAGTAACGGCAGTCATTTCGAGCCTGACAACTTAATTCTGCAAGAAAGTGACGATATGGCTAGTCTACAGATGATACTCCGAATTCAGAGACTGGAGACACTCTCCAAGAATATTAAGACGACAAACAGTCAACGAGGCTGAAATCCGTATCGCAGAGGCAGAAGGAAGAGTTCAGGTGTTGGAAGAAGCTATACTTGACATGTTAAAGCTACAGGAGAAACTCCAGTCAGGTTCATGGACCAAGATGGCAACATTTGTGGAAAATTTGCTAAGAGAGAAGCTAGATATTCCCCCATCCACTGAGCTCCGGATCAAAAGAGCGCACCGGTCTCTGGGACCAAAGCCGCCACCCGACTCCCATGATCCATAGTTGTCAGATTCCCAAGCTTCAAAACCAAAGAGAAAGTTTTAATGTTCACTTGGCAGAAGGGATTATGAGACCATGAGATAAAAGTGAAATTAGACCATGACTACCCCCCTGAGGTGAGGCAAGAAGCGTCACACCCCGGGCTTCAAAAGGAGGAGAGACTCCTGTGTAATCCACCCACCAAGGTACAAAAAGAAGCTGGAGGCTTTTAGAAGAGAATAATGTTAATATGCGGACATGCTTTGCTTAAAGGCTGGAACTTCAGTTCACCCAAGTACAACATGGATATTTGTGGAATAAGACACTTCAGAGACTGCAAAATTGGAATAATGGACTTGTCTGACCATAGCTCTGTCTACATGGACCTTCATATTTGAATTGGACAAATACTTTCTCATGGAGATTGAATTCAAACATACTTAAAGGACCATTGAAACAAGAATTGCAAGGAGAAATCTGGAAGTATTTGGAAGACAATGACAATGGGGAGGTTTCCCCCATTATATACTATAGGATGCCTGTAAAGCAGTGTTGAATAAATGTCCCCAAGTTTGGAAAATTCCATGAAATCAAGATGGAATCTATGACCCTTCCTAAGCATAGCACAAAGAGTGAAAGCAATTAAAATTGACATATCACGAGACTTTTGTATTTGTTTCAAACTGTACCAGCTGAACCCCCCAAATGGACAATTCGGGGGTTTGAGGACACTCATTGACAAGTGTTAGACCTGAGAGCAGTACAGCCTTATGACCACTAGATGGACACAGTGTTCTTCACATCACATCTGTAAGACATGAGAGGTCTTCCACTGACTTTCAAGCTATTTTGAGTTTTTTCAAGGTTTTGGACACACACTTGCAGTCACATTTAATTCAGTCCATTAAATATTATGTGATTATTTCCAAACACACCTAGAAAAGCTTTTAAATGGACATTGAGGTGAGCTCGTTTTATTCAAACTGCTGAGCTTTTAAGCCAACATTGTCTTGTAATGCTCAGACAAATCAAACTCGTTCTATCTCAGTTTCTATCTCACAGGAGACTAAAAAGACGGGGTGATTTCCAGTCCGATCATTCGAGGAAGAAAATGAAAGAGGAGTATAACAGTGTTCAGAAGAATAAAATGAGTTAACAGTTGAGAAGAGAAGCACAAAGGATTTGTAAAATGTCAGCTAAGAGCCTAATAGAGAAGGAGGAGAAGGGGACAGAGATATGAGAGCCCTCTTTAGGATAAAATTTTTTTTTAGTTTTGACCTTGTGACAGAAGATAAGAGTTGACTTAACAAGTCTGTGGATCTATGAGGGATCTGAGCAGAGACAGTGAGATTCATTTGGTAGGTTAGTTTAGTTATAATCCTGTCGTCCTTGACGTTCATCCAAATACATATCTGTAGCTACAGGAAAACACTGCTGAGTTAAATGCAGACCTAACTATGTCGTTTTGTTGTCCAAACCTATCTAGATATTTTTGAAACATTTTTTGCTTTTAATTGGTTTTGTTCGTTAAACACAACAGACTGTTTAAATATGCAAACGTTCGGTACAAAAGAAAACACGTTCCCTGGAGTGAAGTTCATTTTGTGGGAGACGGTATTCGGGTGAAGTATTTTCATTAGAAAAAACTGTGTGTGCATTCAGTGGGAACTTTCGGTGATTTTGATTTTGTCAAGAAAGTAATTTTCAACCAAAGAGAAAATACCCGGAAAGTCAGACTGACTGGATTTTTGACATTCTCAACTAAATCCTCCATTTAGTAGCTGTTTTACAGCTTTCTATGGTGTGATATGTGCTTCACCAGCTGATGGAGTTTGTCCAGTTGGACTTGAAAATAATCAAAGTCAATCTTTTCTGAACTTTAATGACTTCTCCTGCAGCAACTGAGTTTTAACATTCTATATCTGATGTGTTACATGGAGCAGTGCAATTTTTTGTTGTTGTAATTTTTAACAACAAAAATGTAATGAATATCACCACCATTATCCTTTAAATTGTTAAAAGTAAACTGCATTTCCATAACCAAATAGTTCATAGAAGCTACAACCCTCTTTTCTTGTAACTGGATGTCATATTCTGTTTTCAGGTAAACTAAAAGTCAACTTTTGCAGAAGTTTCAGCTGCAGCTCATTTGAAGAAAGAGTTCAGATATGTAGCTGGGTTTTAGCTTCAAATCCTTACAACGTTAGTGTTCGATGAGAAAGTGCAGGTGGAAAATGTAAAACAGCTCTGAGTCTTATACACACACTATCTGCAGGAAGCATGCGAGGCGCCTGCCAACGTGAAGGAGAAACGTTCCTCCTGCGCCGGTGATTAAACTAAGCTGAGCTGCATTTTCACCGCCACAAGCCTTAAACATGTGTGATGCGAGAAATTACGCTGACAGACAGAAATAGGAGTTAATGTTCTACCTGCTGACCTTCCTTTAATCCATCAAAGTCTCTTTTGCAGTTGGTCATCCTCTCACCCTGAAAATAACCAGCTTTACTGAGCGGAACAAAGTCTGTGGACACTTGAACACGGGAATGTGACGCCATGTTCATTAATGTGCTGCTCCAGCAGCTTCAGGCTTTCCAGCAGATGTTGAACCTGCTGCACTGAGTTGTTCCCATTCCGACACAAGAGCGTCGTCGGTGTTCCAGTTCATCCCAAATGTGTTGAGATCACTGAGGCGGAGACGTGACAGAAACCCCAAGAAAAGGATGAGGACCAGCTGTACAGCTGACATTTTGTTTTGGATCACCTGGAAAAAACCCCCCCGAAATATTCACAGTCTGTAGAAAGTTTGTAAAATGCTTAAATTGTAATTTGCTCCCTGACGATGCTTCTTATTCAAAATAATCTGGTGTTTCATTGCAACATGTTTTTACCCCTCTAGAGTAACTTTATCACTCGTCAGTGATACAAATATTTCTGAACTCGCTGTTATATGCAAACATATAAACTGCTTTTTAAATTATTTGGAGGCAGTCTGTTCTTTAATACCATTAAAAATTGTTTTAAAAAGGGAGCTAGATAAGGTGTCTGAAATTAGCCAGCATTAAATAATCATAACAAAAATCATCAAATCAAAGTTAAAATGAACAGCAAATTCGTATTTTTTCCCAATTACACATTTTAAGTAATACATTGTGGTGAAAAGTGCTTTGAGAGTGTCATGGTTCAGTTTCTCTGTTGCCTGTTGGTTTCTCCCCTCCTTGTTGTCTTTGTGGGCGTGGCTACTCCCACTCCAGCTGGGCACTTAAGTGGACTCACCTGCTTCTCATGAGCCTCATCACCACCAGCATATAAACTCCAGTTCCTGGTGGACTTTGCTGGATTGTGCCGTCCACTTGTGGTTCAGTTCTTGCTGGCTCTGTTTGTGTGTTTTTCTAAAGCTTCTTGCTCGTTGTGTTTTTTGCCTCTTTGTAAATCCTCACCTGTGCTCTGTTATCTCCACATCCTTAATCAACGTCACTATTGAGTGGGAGAATCTTTTTCTTTTGGATGTACCCAAATCTACTATCTTTAGAGTTTTCCGGGAGATTTAGATGCATGTGCATAATTATCTTATTCCCCAGTCCAAACACCTTGGATGTAGTTGGCCAAGGATTTGGGCACAGCATGATGCCTTCAGTAAGGCTGTTGGGGCCAGTCCATCTTGGGAGATGGAGGCTATCCTTGCCCCCCTCACCCCTTTCAGACACCCCTTACAAGGGAGAATAAAGGAGGCGTTTTAATATAAATCATGGCAGGGCCCGGTCCACCACAGGACATTCTGGGTAATGAAGGCCACCTAATTCAAGGCCTATGTTTTGTTCTGAAGTTGCCTTGGCCTGTCCGCACTGCATGGAGACGTTACGGAAGAGTCAGAGCTCCAGCCGGAGGAACCTGGTTCCCCTGCTCCACTTGAACCACATGGGGACAGGAGAGGGGCCCCCATGAGGGATGGGCTATGTGCCCACATATCTGCACCCCAGCACCTTTATGTCCCATTAAGGCATCATGATTATGCTAGAAGCTGAATTTACACAACAACCCTTTATCTGTTGGCAGACTCTTCTGATTCCTGGAGTCATTTAAGTTTGTGGTCATAAAGCTATAACAGCTAAGTTACTGCCTTCTGTGTTTCATGTTTGTGATGGAATGTTTTTGGCTACTAAAGAATATTTAAACACACATTTCTATTTTACACGCACACAAATCCCCCTGAAGGCAAACTTTTCAATATTCATGCTGGCAACCTCAAATACAATGAACGCTGAGATGGATGAGAAGCAACTTATGTTTAATGTCGTACATTTAACGAAACAAATCTGTTATATATAACCATACATATTCTGAAAAAATAATTAAATGGACCCCGAGGGCTGATAAACAAAAAGATGCAAACCCACAATGACTACTTCTGCTTCTCCACCAATTTCCCAAAGATGTCGATGAGCTTTTCCAGCTTCTCCTGCTTTCTATTTTCCCACACTTCCTCCCTTTCATCTAGCTAGGGGGTAGTGGATGGCCCTGGAGATGTACTGGGCCCCTCATTAGGCTCCTCTGCAACATCTGATGAGCAGTCAATCGTTGTGGCAATGATGTTCAGAGGCCTCATGGAGACCCTCTGCCCCAACACCTTAGGCATTTCCTCATAGTAAGGCCGGTTTGTGGCTGTCTCCTCCCCCACCCTCCGGTCCGTGGTGACATCAGATCCTGTGTAACAGGTACAAAAGAAATAAGAGGTAAGTCTAACATTATAGGTTTTGATAAAAAATTTAAAAAAACGTTCTGGTTAAATATAGGACTGGAGCCAGGTAATTCATGATGTAAACCCATGGAGAAATAGCCTCCATGTGAATGTGATCCAGTGGCCCATTCATCAGATAACTAATAAATAAATAGGTACACCCTGTACTTTTGTTTCAAGTTTTTCCATTTCTTGGTGGATTGACCTGTTGTAATGTTGTTCTCCGAGTCCATCTCTTTTATGACCACATGGGTGAGAAGCTTGGTAGATATGTTTGCAGTCGTCCATCAGCTGGCTGAATAATGATGTACAGATATGTTTACCCAACGACCTAGGCCTAGGGTGCATTGGTACCAGGTACACTTATGAGCAACCTTATGTTCGAACATGGTGTTTGATATTGACAGACCATGACTAGCACAGCGATCAAATAACAAAACACCACTCAGGGTTCAGATCGGGTATTCCATTCCAAGTCATCCCCAGATGGGACCTTTTCCATGACTCCACCCAGAGACTCCAAGAAGGCTGGGTACCCTGTACTGCTGTACTCTGCAACAGTCAGAGTATTGCCCTCAGCAACAAAAAGTCGCATGAGGCCGACCCTCTCGTACTGGGTTGAACTCCAACACTGCGGTGCTCGGCCTCCCCACACTCCAGCTGCCTCACATGTTGGTAAACTCAACCTCCTGCACTAGCTCAGGCTCCTTCCCCATCAGCAAGGTTACATTCCACGACACTAGGGCTCATCTATGCAACCTGGGATTAGAATGCCCATGTGCCCGCCTTGTTGCCTCTTGTTGTCTCTTCGGTCTGAGCTTAGGCCCGGCCACCAGACGCTCCCTGAGCTCCCAGGTCTGGATCCAGGAGGGGGCCCCGGCTTCCCCAATCCGGGTGAGGCACGCTTGTCCGAGGAGTGCTACATCGTCATCACGGTTTCTGAATCGATCATTGTCTGGCCCCTCCCAATTTGCTTTGGGTGATCCCACCAGGAGCTTTTGACCCAGTTCCGTGGATCAGAGGGGCTCGCAAACCCCTCCACCACGTTAAGGCGTTGATTCATGGAGGAGTGTGCTTCACGTGCAGCTGCCACCTTGTATGAAGGTGGCAGTTTGTGTAAGAGGGACAGTCAGTCGGTGTCCCTCTGCTGGGGTGAAGTCTGGAGTTGTGCAATAGCTAGCAGATCTTATAAAAGCGGGAGGACGAGTAACTCCACATAGTTCTTACTATCTGTTGTTTGCTTCTATAAAGAGAGCTGGATGTGTTGGTTTGTTTAATCTTATTAAACCGTATGAAATTCAGCTCTCATTATAGAAGCAAGTTATTTTTTTAACATTTGGATCTAAAGGGACGCACTGAATGATTCAGAATCATGAGCTCATGCACGACTTCCAGACCACAGTGCAAACACAAACAGACTTCAGGGTATTTTCCCCCCTGAATCCCCCTTTTGTTCATTACAATCATTCTGTGTGTGTTTCTGTCTGATAACCATTACCTCCAGGCCCCCAAACAGAATAAGTGGAAATATCCCAGAATATCCTGACTTCACCAAACTGTCAAGAACTCAGCAAGCACACACGCGCACACACACACACACACACACACACACACACACACACACACACACACACACACACACACACACACACACACACACACACACACACACACACACACACACACACACACAATTGCTTGTGCTTGAATTTGTGCATTTCATCTTTTCATTCTCCTCCATCTATTTGTGGCAAAGCAGCAGTTTTCTTCCGTCCTGCGTGTTGAGATGAGAGCTGAGTTTGATGTGGACGTGGATGAGATTAGCTCACATTCACCTCTGTCAGATTCCTGTTTCTGTTTGACAGCTTCTACACTTCAGAGGAAATCCATATCACACTGGGGGAGGTGTGTGTGTTGTGTGTGTGCGTGTGTGTGTGTGTGTGTTACTGCACTAGGACCAGGAATAGTTTGAGGACATGTTTGGGAGTCCTGTCTCCTTTTATCTCCTGTTCTTTTAAATTATGTTTTAATGTGTTGTTTTTTGTTGTTGGTTGTTTTTCAAAACTAAAAGTAATCGTGCGTTTGCCATCAGGGCTCCTCGGCTTTGGAACCACCTGCCTAAGGAGATAAGCCTGACAGAATTAGTAAATTCTTTGAAATCACTTCTTAAAACCCATTTTCACAGATTGACGTCGTCTATTTACTTTGACTGCTTTTTATTTAATTTACTTTTGCTGTTATTATTCGTATCAAGTTGTTGTTTTAATTGTTTTATCTATTTTACCATTGCATTGGTGTTTAAATTTTACCTTGGTTACCTTGGTAAGTTATTATTATTGTAAGGGGAGGGTTGGGATTTCAGTCAAATGTTAATGCAACACATTCTCACTCGCAACCCTTCAAATCCCAAATCACATCAGACAGTTGTTGAGATATTTGAGTCTGGGCCAAAGTGGTGCACCAACCAACCAAACCAAAGCTTGTAATCAGAGTCCATTTGTGGACCAGGTCCTGGGTCTGTTTGGACTTGTATCAGGGGGTTCAGGTCTATCTGGGTCCAGGTCGACGTCCTCTACTTCCGTTAGTGAATATGGGGTTCTGCCATTATTGATGCATGTACAATGGTCTTGTTTCTATTGAGCTCCTTCCAGCTCAGTGCACATTCAATGATGTGTGTCAGGAGGACTGATGGAGCTGCTATCTGCTGGGTGCTGCTGCTTGTAATGACTGTGGACAAACACACAGAATGTCTGCAGCTTTGCTACACAAGTATATATTTGAGCGGCATGCGGGTCATGTAGCTCTGGATGTTTTTGTTTTTCTCACAATATCAGACCGTATTGTTTGAGATGCTCATGATTTCTGCATTTCTGCCTGTCAGACCTTCAGTACAGTCCTGATCTCAGTCCTGATCTCGCCAATGTGCCATATCCCCACTTTCGTGTCACACATTAGCTGTGTCCTATTTCAGGATTTTATTTTACGGACCGAGCACGTTATTATGAACTTGAGCCTTTAGAGGGGGATCATTATGCGTTGAGAGAGCACTCTCCTCACTCGGATCGCCACCTCAAAAATACACCTGTTTGTGCTCAAAGATCTGATGCTCATCTACAAATATTGCCATTTACTATATCCTGCCCTATGTTTGATCATGTGATGAGACGATGCGATAAACAGCAGTTTGTAAAATCTGAACACATCTTCAAGTCTTTAAAACATAAGGGCAGGAAATAGCAAGGGCCCATGACAATAGCATGCAGGGTTGCTCATCATTACTACCTTACGCAGCCGCCCATTGAGCAATCTGACGTCTAAAATAAATTTGATAGATGTATATTAGATGTAGACATCTAGATTAAATTCAGATTATTCAGGGTCAAAAAGTTACAGTTTACTAGACGTCTATTCTTAGTCTTGACATTGTTTTAACTTGTTATGCATTTTTAATTATGTGTTTGTGGTGGGAATCCATTAGATAGTTGTTGAGTTATTTCACTAAAAAAACGTGGAGGAAAATGTCAGAGGATCACCCTCTGGGAAACATGAATGAAAGTAGAAAATGTTATCAAAGCTACTTGGGTCAGTCACCTGCGTTGCAAATGAAATATTCAATTGAAAATCACTAGGCGTTTTTTAGACAGAAGATTCTGAAGAAGATTCAGATTCTTCTATTCATGGCAAGGAGAATCAAAATATCCCACAATTGCATCGTTTGCTTTGCGGCGTAACGTTGCACGGTGCCTCCTTTTACAAACTTCCCGACTTTGCAGAACCAGAGAGGCCGTGATGTAACTCCTGTGACTTTTTTTTGCCCCATGAATAATTCTCTACTTTAACAGATCTCAAAATGTTGCTTTTCCCTCTCCATTTTGATACCAATCGTTTAAAGTTCAACTGTTCCCTGAGTGTTTGACCTGTACAATCTGCTTCTTGTCCTCTTTGCCGGAGAGTCGACTCAGCTAAATGATCGTCATGTTGGAGCTGCTAAAAGTGTGGAATCGTTCAGTGTGAATAGTGCTGGTGCAGCTTACTGGCTGGGAAACATGACCTGCTGATGCACCTTAACTTTGACTCTGAACGCTCTGCACCAGATCAATACTTTACTTCACTGGAACAGTTCATATATATCCCGACATCAATGCCCCTGCTGATCCTCACGTTAACACTTCATCAATTACCTTGTCAATTCATTAATCGCACCGGGAACTTGTGTTGTTTTCTTTACTTAAAGGGGACAGAGGCTGAAATAAAGGAATGTTACACATAAAATACATTGCACCCAACAGCTTTACATGCGCTGGTATGAATACTGTGGGGGGTAATCGGGGAATAAAGAACAGGTGAGCAGGTGGACATATGAGTCAGGTGACTTGTGGGAAAGACTGAGGACATCTGGTGGATGGAGAGTGAAGTGGCAAGTTATTTCCTTTCTAATTAATAGAATGTAAAATCAAGTGAGAACCTCCGGTTCTGAAAAGTGAAGCCAAGTCTAAAGTGCCTCAAACTTGCATTCTCTCTACTGGCCATCAGGGAGGAACTCCACTGGTTGATAAAATAATTCTGATTCCATGGAAGTCTATGAGAAAATGGTCCTACTTCTCTCTTGATGTATTATCTCAGTAAACATTGTAAACATGAGTTTATGTTCTCAATCTCTAGTTTCAAGTCTTCTTCAATCCAGCATGATGTTCATTTAGTACATTATGGTCCATTTAGAGTCCAACAGACCAGAAAACAGCCTCCCCTGATGGCCAGTAGAAAGAATGCAGGTTTAAGGCACATCAACTTTGGCTTTACTTTTGTTGCCTGGCAGAATCGTGCCTCAAAGTGTGAGTGTGGACGTATTGATTGGGCCCAAAAACAAGCCTCTGTTACAAACCACATTTTGGCCCCAGTTGAGGAGCAACATGAACAAATCCCTGCTTTGTTATCTTTTGTACTCCTCCTTGACTTTTGATATCATTAGTCATTCAGTTGCTTGTGGCTCTTTCTGTCGTCTTAATGCTTCCGTTTGTCCTGTTTCAGTGTTTATTCTCTCCTCAGTCTGTCATTGTGTAAAAATATTTTTTCTTCATGAACGTACAACTAAACTTGAAACGCGACACGCCACTTTGCATTAAGTTCACCATTATTCTTCTTTACGCAAATGCTTTAGCTCCTTTGCCTCTTGCAGTGTGACGCCTGAAATCGTGTTCGAAGTGAGTCTTTTTTTTTTTTAGCTTCCAGCACTTTATTTTCACTGTTAGAAGAACACGCAGTGTCTCAGCATAGAGTTGTTTCCTTTGAACTTTGCATGAAAGCCCAAATAAAAAACACAGAATCTTTCTGGGTTACAACTGTCTCACAAAAGACCGGTTTCTGTGCTTATGATATGTGCTACAAACACATTTGCTCATCTTATAAATACAATTTGATTGAAATCCAGGGAGAAGAAAAAGCAAAAACCCGGTTTTATAAATTAATCTTGAAATTAGTCTGAAAGCCTCTGTAGGAATGAAATCACTACCTGCTCTGCTCATTCCCCAAAATAGTCTGTTTCTGTCTGAATCTGAGCCAAATTCAATTTAATTTGAGTGGAAAGATAAAAGCAGGGTGTAAAACGTGTCCACCCTCTTTTACTCGACCACAAATTTCAGTTCCTTCTTTCTTCACAAATGGCTACTGATTAGCTGTCGGACAACCTGTAATTTGGACCATTTTGTGCAGGTGTGTGTGTGTGTGTGTGTGTGTGTGTGTGTGTGTGTGTGTGTGTGTGTGTGTGTGTGTGTGTGTGTGTGTGTGTGTGTGAGAGTGTGTGCTGCATTCATACTGAAGGACAGTTTTCGGATGGGTTCTCTGCAAACTGCTGAGTCCTCTATAGCGGGACAATTTTCTCTTTTTACCTCACTCGTCTTCCATCCCTCCTCAACACCAGACTTCCCTTAAACACTTGAGTGTAGAGATAATAGAAGTTGTGCCCCTGAGCAAGGCATTTCTCTCCACTGACCCAACAGATTCACAGCAGGTTGTATTAAAGGCAGAAAAAACTAGAAGCTGCAGCTCTCACGAACAGTTCAGAAAGCAGTGAATGAGAATATATTATTTTTTTGATAATATCAAATAATACAACTAACATGTTAATTCCGCTTCAGCTCCATCCTCGACTTTGGAAACGGCGTCGGTCCATTGAGTAGCTGTTCTGGAACTTTCAATCAACAGTCCTGATCAGCAGACGCCATTTGTCTAGTTGACACAAATATTAACATTTCCAGATTTCTCTCTGAGTCCAGACTGAAAAGGTCCTTTTTAAGCTTCAGTTAATGAAACAAGTAACTCTTGGTAAGTAAAAGGAAAAGCAAGTCTTTCAAGATGATGAAAGATTTCACAGGAATAATTTTGAACTTGTACGAATCCATCTGCTGATGATCTACTCGATGGGCCTGGTGGTGAGATAGTTTTGTGAGCACTGTGAATCATTTTTGAAAACCTGTCTCCTAAAATGACGTCCCCACACAACTAAACAGGGAAAAGGAAATTGATAAAAACTGTCAAATTGATTTTGGTTAACCTACAAAATCAAACAAAAAATGCAACAAAACTACATAATTAGGTTTAGGCAACAAAAGTACTTTCATTCTTCATTCTGCACTTCAGTTAAAAGGTAATTTCCCATAAAAACAGGCCATGTTCAAGTTATGATGAAGTAAAAACAATGTTTTAATAAATATCTTGTGCCGTTGGAAATTGATTGAACAGATATTAATGCTAGGTTCATGTCATATGGGAGTTATTAGAATGACCAAAGATATCAGTTATGTTTACAAACAGCAACCGACAATGTGACTATAAATCACCTCTAAGGTTAAAGGATTAATATACGAGGTTCAGATCATTAATATATCATCAGGCAACTATCTATGTGAATGAGGTCGCTGTTCCTCTGTGTGTGTTGTTATCAGAGCTTCTCCTCGCTTTATTTACATTATAACTAACGATTAGTTTCATCGTTGATTTATCTGCCGGTTGTGTGTGATTTTCCAGATATAAACTAATAAAGACCTTTACACACTTATTTTTTCCTGTGCTTAATTTGCAAGTCAGTGTATTTTTTACTGTTGTTTTTGTGCAAATATTACATAGATACACCAGAAGTGACATTTTTCAAGTCTTTGCCCCGCAAATAAAGGCATCACCCAATCTCATTGTGAGGAACCAGTTGCGTTGTGCCTACATTTAGGAAACTACAACAGGGGGGCTCTGTTCACCTCACCAAGACGCAAACTTTATTAGTCCTTTTAACCTTGACAAAGGCAGCGTGGATCAGACCTCCTTCCCTCCTTCCCTTCTTACCTTTCACAATACAAGTACTTCACATTTCTGTGTAATTTATTCATCACGTCCCCAATGTGTAAACGCCTTAAGACTTTACTTTAAAACACAGATTTGTCCTTTCATATCTGACAAAAATAGAAATTAATTTTTTCAAAGCAAATGTTTTCAAAAGCAATTTTTTTTAAATGTTGTCTTGGGGTTGTCAATAAATATGTTTTTCTATGTGACATTAATGGTGCTTTAGAGTGAAGATTAAACTGCAAACATAATCTGTCCATGTTGTTTTATATGATAAAAATCTGTTTCTATGTCAAGACATTATTGATGGCCTTAGAATAATAAATATAATCTTTGTTTTAGGCCAAGAAGTGAGCAAACAACAGAGCCTTTGTTGTTTGAAAGCAAGTACAGTCAGTTTTTTTCCTCTGATAGAAGGTAATGATGATGAAACATTCAGCTTCAGAGAAATTAATCTTCTTCTTCACACAAAATACATTCACACTCATGCTTATACTTACAGACATAATGACCTATCATAAATATAATAATCCAATCACAAAGCAAATCTGTATGCATGTATTTGTGCAGTGAACCTCTCTGCCTCTTCTCTGTGGAAACACCTTCATAAACAGGGTTTTCCCACAAACAACACAACAATAAACATCCCACTGAGAGATTTCTTTATATTAAAAAAAAGGTTTTGCATTGAACATGCAAACTGAAGAGCAGATGGTCTTTTCACCTCACCACACTGGCTTTTTTTCTTCTCAGGAACAATACAGACTCAAATAACAGGCAGTAAACTTCACGTGCAAATAAATAAAAAAACAACCTGGGAATCCGTAGCTTGTATTCTTTAAAACACCCTGGAAGGAACATTTTATATCCACCATGCACCATCTGTGTGTGTGGATGTGTTGTCTTGGAGTCTTTGTGAGGCCCGATGTTTAGAACCCTCAAAGTGAGGACATGTTGGGACTGCACTTCTTCTACTTACAATTTTTTAAGCTTTGTTATTTGGGCTTTGCATTTAAATCCAATGCCTCAGTTTAAACTTTTCTACAAATTACTAAGTTTGAATGACAAAACTATTATTTTGAGTTTGTGTCTACAATATGCAGGATGATGCAGTAAAAAGGGGACTTGAAAATTGAACAATGATTCAACATCTCAAATGAAATTTGGTCTCAATATCATAAAAAAACAAAAACATTTCAACTATATTCATGCACTTTTGGCGTCTTGACTCGATAACCTGGACAAATACAGTGAAGCAACAGTGTATCATGGTGGAGATCACTGACTCGTATCACCCAAACACCAAACAAGTCACATGTCATGCTTTAACAACTTATCTTCCCTGTAAAACGTTATTGGTCAAAATAACGGTCGAACCAGGCTGCTAGAAACCGCCCACACCCTGATGCTGCAGCTCGAGGGGACATCAGATCTTTTGTACCGTTAAATGAAGTTTGGGGACTGTGAGAAGAAAGATCAATATTAATCAATATCACCACTTGACAGCTTTTTCTCTCTACACAATTCAAGATGGCTGTAGGTTTTTGCCGTGTGGACAAGAAGAGATAAATGTGTCCACCCGGGAGTTAAATACAGAGAATACGAGGTTCAGATACGACACAGTTTATGATGCTGTAGAGATGCTCAGCTACATGCAAACCTCAGTAAGGGCCCCGACTGACCATTCAGTTCAATTTGGTAGGAACTGGAATTTTTTTGGTGAGGATCCAGATGATGTTAAAAAACTTCTTGACAATTCTTCACATTTTTAGTATTATTTCATGAACTTTCTGAAAAGTTTCTGTGTATTTTTGATACAGATTCAGATCTAAAAAGTCAAACACAAATATATCTGTTTTTAGAGCTGTGGCAATCAGAAAACGAGTCGATCTGCAACGTTCATTGATGATTTTAATAATTTTTCAGGCAAACATTTTAAATATTGTCTGGGTGAGAGGGTTGCTGCTTGTCTCTGTTTCCAGACTTTTTGTTGGGCAAAACATAACATGTGAGGATGTCACCCTGGGCTTGATAAGGGTGGGCGAAATCGTTCAGTTCAGTTCTTTCAAATCGGTTTGACCAATTGAATTGTTCCTTTTCATTCATCTCGTTAATTTTTTCGTGGACTACGATCATGAGTTACACATATCGAATTAGCTTATAAAACACACGGTTACAAATCTTCATTAACTACATTAACTTGCATTAACGTAAAGTAATACGTTTATTAACAACTTTACTGCATTGCTCGTGCATCTGTCTAGGTGGTGTATTCCCAGTTAGCTCTGTTTTTGGCAATCACAAGAGCCATCATTGGCCTCATCAGGGGGCGATCAAACATGAGCAGTGGTTTCAGTCAGGTCTCAACGCTTGTTCAGTACATTTACTGGCTGGTGAAAAAGGAACTAGTGGTTGTGTTGAGCGGTCTAGTCTGGCCACTTGTTCTTTGTTGTAACTGAAAGGAAGGCGCTGAGAGTACGGTGATGCTAAAGGCGGAAATAAGCACATAAACACAAACCTGGACAATGAAAACCGCACTAATGTTGGACTAAAGGACAACTTTATTTTCGTCAATCAAATAAACTATCTCCAATAATAAATTTGAAACATAGTTTGTCATCTAGTTATTACCTTAACTAATGTCCAAGTTTCCATATATTGTGTTTCATGTTGTAGGTCATACATTATCCCGCCTCCTCCATCACCTGATGCCTAGCTTGACCAATATTCAACCTTTTCAGGAATATATTAAAAATGTTCTTTCATGTCACGTCGGTAAAATGTTCACTACATAAGTATTTTTCGGCACTATTTTTGACAAAAAACACCTCAAGGGAGTGTAAAAACTTTAAGCAAATGTTACTCTTTATCACACAGTATTGCATTGGGATTAATCAAACTCTAATGTGAATGTTAACACAGCCTGATGACTCGATAAGAATTGTCGGTTGCCGCCCTACTCTTGGTTTAACCCTCTAATTAAAGATACAGGGCCCTAGTTTTGTGACGCAGCGCAGGGTGGAGCAGGGTGGGGGAGCTGGCGCAATGCAAGTTTCGATCAGCGCAGCCTTGCGCACGGTCAGTTTGGCAGTTTGGTGGATTGCCTGCGCCAAGATGGGTGTGGTGGCGCAGCAGGGGGAGGCGTCACAGATTCAGCTTGGCTCAGCGGAAGTTTCGTGGCAAAAAGCCTCGCAGAGACTGCGCTGTAAAGCCCTGATTATGCTTCCGCGTAGTGATAACGCAACGGCAACGCAACGGCCACGCAGTTGCTTGGAGACCGTGATGGTTCTGCGTTGGGTTTACGTGTCGAAATGCAATTCAAAGCCACACCGGTAAAGGGCGCTATGGTTTTTGTAAAGACTGACCGACCGACCGAGACTCTTGACATATATCATCGTAAGCTTCGTTATAGCCTATTTGTTTACTTTCCGGCTTTAAACATCCACTATTTTTCAGAACTTGGTGTTTTATTTCTTTGTGCAAAAGCGACAAGGTGCAAACAATAAAACGAGGTGAAAACAATAAAAGTAGCCTTTTAAAAGTTTAAATGGCGGTGTTTATGAGTGGAAACCGGATAGCGGTCTCCAGCGGATGTAGTTAGTGGACCAATCACAGCCAAAGCCGCTGCGTTGGCGTTGCGTTGGTGTTGCGTCGCCTCGACGCGCGTCTAGGATTTTTGGGAGGCACACGTCAGGCCCTTGCGTCGGACGTAAGGGGGTCGCAAGGACGTAAGGGGTCCGCAAGCCCCCTTGCGTTGTGTCGACGCGGAAGCATAATTCAGCCTTAAGCCTGCTCCAACCTGGTCTACTCATGGCGCAAGGCGAATTACAGCTGGCGGAGCAGTGCGCACACGTCACCAAGACCTCACAGGCAGGTTTCCACAGTTCCAGGCACATTTAAATGCAATAAATAATCACAACAAACACTATTTAATGCAACTAATTGAATCAACACGTGAATTTATATATATCTATATAGATTGTCCGGAAACTCAGCCTGACTGAATTAACACAGCTGAAATTTGGACCAGAAACGCGCAACTTTGCCGCGAGCTGGAACCGGAGTTGGGGCTGCAGCTGGTCTGAGTGGCACGCGAGGTCCCGGTGTCCCGCCGTTCTGGTGTTGGACGGCGAATCCGGTGCAGCTGTGGAGCGCAGATGATGAAGACAGTGATGATGATGATGAATGGCCCGGCCGGCTCGCGCAGGCACCGGGTTCTCGCCACCATTATGTCTACTGCTGTGCGCCCTGACCCTGTTTTGTGATAGACATGCCTAAAATGTGCCTACAATTTCTATAGTGATATAATATCGGCATTATAATTATTATGACTATACGCACACACAACTCGTGATGCGCACGGTGGGAGCAGCGGCGCTGCTTCTGTCATCGGGTTGTCAAGTGACGGAACTTGCACTGCACCTCGCCTGGCGCATTAAAGGTGAGGAGAGGAGCTCATTTGATTGGTAAAGATCTGAATCGGATGTGTTAATCCCACTCCACGCCTTGTCTCCTCCTCGTCTCCCACTCACCCTTTCTTCTCCTCCCTCTTTTCCGACTTGTGTGGGTGGGAGCGACGGGAGGTGTGCCTGCGCCAGACTGCGCGGTGCACAAAACTTGCAAAGTCCAGGCAGATACACCCCGTCGGTGTGGCGCAGGTGCGCTGCGCGCCGACTATGCCTGGTCTACGAAACTAGGGCCCACAATGTTAGTGAGCCCTATCTGTCGTTCATACTGTTTCCCCTTGCTTCCAGTCTTTTTGCCTAGCTAGGCTATTAGGGTGGCACTACCACAGTGGGAGGAAAAAGAAATAAATAAAATACCTCACTGAAACATGACACACATTGTGAATTTTTCTTTACATAGTTTTGTAATCATGATGGTGATTAGACACATGGATGGCGAATCAAACATATACAGGAGTGAGGGAGACAAACGAGACTCAAAAACTCCAAATCCCAGTGTGAATGTAGCCGTTAGCATTTTGTGACCAGTGCATGCTTTTAACAACGGAATAAACTTGATCTGAGGTTTCAGAAACCAGGATTCAAACAGGTTTTAGCAAAACAAAACAGAAGCTTTCAGGTGTTTGCTGGTACCTGATTGGACGTTTGCACAAGATGCACCTTTTTCTACAAGACACGTTTGTTTCGATAGCCAGCTAATCGTTGGAGACGCCAGCCAAATCATGCTACATCAAGGCTAGCCTGGTCACTGCCGCACGCCTCGGAGCTTTGAGGCAGAAGTCAACATCCATGTTTCTCCACCAGGAACCTCTTTTTATTTTTATCAAAAACATGATTGTATGCTCTACTGTTCTTTGCACTCGTAGCCTTGTGTGCTTTATTTGAACTTTTAGCACAGAAAGCGTCGGCTTTCATCGAGGTATCACAGCAACAGCAGCAAACAAACATTTGTCCAGCTAATGTCTAATAAAAGAAGTTCCCGGTGGCTTTAGTCTCTTCAGCAGCATGTTCAACACTTTCATCTAATGTAGTTTTAGAGTCTGTCCAGGTCTGTCCGGCCCCTTAAGGACTCTGCTGCTCCATGTTTTCAATCAAGGGATCTTTCTTCATAAACTGCAGATGTCTGATGGACCTCCACACCCCGACATAGCTGTCACTGACTGACTGAGTGGGGGTGGCGTTCTCCCTGTAGAGATGCTCCTTCTGCATCTCCACCACCTCCTTTTCTGTCATGGTGCGGGAATGCACGCCTGCTTCTGCGTCTCCTAGTGCACCGTCTCCTGTCCACACCTCTCCGTTAGCCGGCGCAACCTCGTCCTTCCTTTCGCCACTCAACACTCCCTCTTTCTCCGGATGTCCTGGATCAGATCCAACAGGTCCGTCGCCGTTCAGAGGTGGTTTCTCCCTGTAAGGTTCGCCAGGCGGCGCTCCGTCCTTCCCTGCCTCCTCCAGGTCCTCGTACAAGCTCTTCTTCTTCGTCTCGAAGTATTTGACCACACAGTAGGTGATCGAGCCGATGGTGTTGACCACCACGCCGCCGATGAACAGTCTGGTCGGCATGACGTCAGTGAATGCCAGCATGCCAACAGTGATGGTGGCGATACTCTTGACCACACCGACGAAGCTGGTGGTGACGGCGGAGTTGATGTAGGTGCAGTGCAGCGTGGTAAAGTTCATGGCGCAGCCGATGAAGACGCAGAAGATGAAGATGACCGTGACGTGGGGGTCCTTCCAGCCCTCGTAAGACCACATGTTGATGGTGTCCATGGAGATGAGGGAGCAAATGAGAAGCACCTGAGAGCGGTGAAGAGAAAAATGAGTTATTTAGCAAAGACAAAAAACATGAACATGAAGAGAGGTGGTAAAAAAGAAACAAGAGAAAGAAAGGTGAAAGGAGGGAACATATTTGGAGTAAAACATTAAGATAAGTAGAGACAAAACAAAATGAAGACAATAAAATAATTAACCATGACAAAACAGATACTGATGAAGAAAGAAAGTAGAACAAATACATTGATTTCTAGAACATAGAGAAGGGAAAAGGATGCATGTGAAAGAAAACCAAAAGAGAGTAAACCTAGATATGAAAAGGAAAGAGAAAAATAAACTAAAGACAGATGATAACATAAGGAAGCAGATAACAGAGGAAGAAAGACAGATGAGTGGACATTTAAAATAATATAACACAGAATTAAGTGAAAAGAAAGATAAAGAGGAACTAAAGAAGAGACAAACAACAGGTAGAAAGTATGACCAAAAATGAGCAAAAAACTTTATTACAAACTCAGGGAGAATCAATACGTCAACCTCAACAGGCCTTACCGGCGAAGCCATGACGGCGATGGCGTACTGTGCTGTGAGTGGTCCATACTCGCTGTCCAGACTGGTTTTCTGGATCACGACAAGGAAGGTGGCGTGGATGATGACCGCCAAGACGCCGGTGACATAACCGAAGGGATCGCCGGTGAGATCACCAGCACCTGGGGAGGAAATCAACAGAACATGTTCCCAATGTTTGTGTGATATTCCTTTTCCTTTCATATGTGTTTGTATTAATTTGGTTTCCTGGTCGTCTTCTGTATAGCTGATTCATTTGAAAACAAAAATCAGGTAAAAATATGGATGTGATGTTTACATGAATGCTAAAAGACTGTATACTAATTAGCTGATAGATATTATTCCAAGACAACCTGTAACCCCACAAAATAACAAAACTTACACTATCTAAGAGGTTTTGTTGTCTAAAACTAAGGTTGGTTTTGTTGTCTAAACCTAACGTTGGTTTTGTTGTCTAAAGTAAACCTAATGTTGGTTTTGTTGTTTAAACCTAACGTTGTTTTTGTTGTTGAAACCTAACGTTGGTTTTGTTGTCTTTTGTTGTCTAAACCTAAAATTTGTTTTGTTGTTCAAACCTAACGTTGGTTTCGTTGTGTCAACCTAACGTTGGTTTTGTTGTCTAAACCTAACTTTGGTTTTGTCATCTTTTGTTGTCTAAACCTAACGTTGGTTTCGTTGTGTCAACCTAACGTTGGTTTCGTTGTGTCAACCTAACATTGGTTTCGTTGTCTAAACCTAACTTTGGTTTTGTCATCTTTTGTTGTCTAAACCTAACGTTGGTTTTGTTGTCTAAACCTAACGTTGGTTTTGTTGTCTAAAGTAAACCTAATGTTGGTTTTGTTGTTAAAATCTAACGTTGTTTTTGTTGTTGAACCCTAACGTTGGTTTCGTTGTCTAAACCTAACGTTGGTTTTGTCGTCTCTTGTTTTCTAAACCTAACGTTGGTTTTGTAGTCTAAACCTAACGTTGGTTTTGTTGTCTAAAGTAAACCTAATGTTGGTTTTGTTGTTTAAACCTAACGTTGTTTTTGTTATTGAAACCTAACGTTGGTTTTGTTGTCTTTTGTTGTCTAAACCTAACGTTGGTTTTGTTGTCTAAACCTAACGTTGGTTTTGTTGTCTAAAGTAAACCTAATGTTGGTTTTGTTGTTTAAACCTAACGTTGTTTTTGTTGTTGAAACCTAACATTGGTTTTGTTGTCTTTTGTTGTCTAAACCTAAAGTTGGTTTTGTTGTTTAAACCTAACGTTGGTTTTTTGTTTAAACCTAACGTTGGTTTGTTGTCTAAAGCTAACGTGGGTTTTGTTGTTTAAACCTAACGTTGGTTTTGTAGTGTAATGTCATCCCATCAATCTGTCAATTTAACACATTCTTACAATTTTGGTTGTGTGTTTTTGGTTGTGCATATGTGTGCTATTTGATGTCGCCAGACATTTGCCTCAATGAAGTTTGAGGCTTCATTATTAATCACCAAGTTCCTTTGTCTTCAGTGCACCTTGGTTATGTATCCATATCCATGTATGTTATGTGTCTCCTCAAAAAGAAGGAATGATTAAAAACTAGAAGAGGAAATAAGTGGAAAGAGTGAAAGGCAGTGTGGGAGTTTGATGGTGGGAAATCAGAAGAGACGATGAATGAAGACAGAAAATGGAGCAGGAGGAGGAGAGATGTGGAGAATTAATCCTGTGCTGGATGTAGGCTGGAAACTTGCATTTAAACTGAGAGAGCGACAGAAAACAGCTACTAACACTAAAAATACTAAATCCGTCTCTGAACTTAAAACATTATGAATATATCTTAACGTTATGTTTGAGAACATTTTTATGCTCTAGCCTCTGAATAAAGATAGTGACAGAAAACATTTTAAATTGTAACAGATCCCATAACAAGATCCAACCACCATCGACCAAATAACAAGTATCCTGATATCTCTTATTCCTCTCTCTATTAAAAACATGAATGAGCCCAATTCATCGCCATAATCACACTCACCAAACCTGACAAACGAAATGATTCTGACTGTGGTTGACCAGAAAAAAACAAAAGTCATCTCCAGTATGAAAGTCACACACTTCGTTGACCCATCATCCATGGGACTCCTACAAAGTTTTGCTGTGGTAGAAAATCATGCTAATTCTTCGTCGTTTCATGAGGTGTTAATGATGCAGAGATGCAATTTAAAGCCACTTTTTGTAGGATTAGAGGAATGATGCCTCAGTCCATTAGATTCATATTCTGCACATTTCACACTTTATGTTTCGACCCCCCTCCGCAGTTAGAGCCGCAGCGGAGATTGATTCAGGAAATTCATTATTTGTAGTTTTTTCTTTGTTCGTGACTTCAGGATCATTAACAGTAATGGGAGAGGGAAATTTACTGGAGAGGGACATTTACTGCTGGGAAAGATGATTAAAGGATCTTAAAAGGACCAGAAATTAATATAATGGTTAAACAGCTTCACATATAAAGAAAAGTAAAGTTAACAAAGAGGGAGAGGAAGAGTAACGACCAAGAAGAAGAAGAAGAAGAAGAGTTTGACACAGATATGCAAGTGAAAGATCTGATTACTGCAGTTTTATCACAGATAGATGGATCATTTGGGCAGAGATCAAACAAAAAGTCAAACAAGAAGGAAAGTATATTAAAAGAGAGACATTCACCACAAGAATAAACAATTTACAGACTTGAGCTTAACAGACAATCCTAACCTTTATCATTTACTAGAATAACACACCAAAATCTCTGCCTGCAGTTGAGCTGCTTTGTGGGTGATGAATCCCCATGGTATAACAAGGAAGTTTATGACAAATTACTAGTTCCACTGTATCAATCCTGATAACAGAGAAAAAACAACAATCTAGCAATCGTGAGTCAGTCTAATGCTAAATTAGATCAGTACTCTTTTAAAATAGCAAGAATTTTGTTTTGCATTTTGTGCTACAAAATAACCACCGAAAAACACATCAGATCAAAAACACATGCCAGAGGCACTGGAAAGATATGTGACTGTGTGCTAAAAGTGAATGACATTTGTTTACCAGCCAGTGCAGCTCCGCCGGTTGTGATGACGACGGCGACCACCACGCCAATGGATGGCACGCCGTTCCTCAGCACGCACACGCCGATGCTGAGCGTGAAGAGTGGCAGGCAGCGCTTGAACACAACGTACATGGGCAGGCTGAGGCCGCGCAGAGACCACAGAGTGAGAGTGGACTGGAGGGTGGAGAGGATACACACCGGGCCAAACTCCTGCACAGGGAGAGGGAGACACACAAAAAGGTTTACGTCACTAAGGTAGGACATTGTGTTGGTTACATTCACTTCTCAAGACTTACCTGGACGTTAGCCACAATGAGTTCAAGCCAGCCCAGCTCAACCTTCATCATGACCCTAATAACAGGTCTTAATGCTAAAATGTAATGATTCACCCTGTGAGAAACCCATTTGCCCCCAAATGGGAGAGGTCCCCATAGTGTGACTGGGTGACTCAATCCCTGAACACCAACCACACACACACGCGCGCACACACACACACACACACACACACACACACACACACACACACACACACACACACACACACACACACACACACACACACACACACACACACACACACACACACACACACACACACACACACACATTTTCTGGCTGGGCTCTGTGAGCTATAATGCTCACTAACTATGAGCAAAATGAGCAACCATAAAATAACAATTAAACAATCAAAAATATTTGATGGTCAACTAACATATTAGTATGTATGGTAGTAAAAGTGGCACTGGCCTTTAAGGCTAAATGACCTAAGTGTAAATGTAAAAGGGAGGTCAGTGTGGCTCCAACAAACACAATCTCATGACTCGTGTGAAACTAAGAAAAACACTTATTTTATCTTAGTTTACATAACTTACATAACTAACGTCACGTCAGTTATGTATCAAACACGATCGTTTGATTTGTATATATGGTTTTCTGACAACTTTTCAAAATTTTGGAAACAATTTTTTCAACAAGGTCTCAAGATGTTAGAACACAAAGTACAAAGAACATCCAAACTAAACAAAAATGAATCCTAGTATTTAAAAGTAATTCAACTCTCACTAAACAAAATGAGGGCTGGTACAATTACAATATTTCTAAAATCACTTTAATGTTCCCTAGCCTGACTTTTATGAGCCTCTCTGCTATTTAAGTTGGGTTTTATTTCTGAAATGTGAGCAGAATTCATTTGTGTGTTAACTGTTTGCTGAGGGACATTAGCACGTGTTTCAGCATTCATCAAAAATTTTAGTAGCTCCGAACTTACATAGCAAAATCCTCCCTGCCTCTGACTGCTCCTAGAGCTTGTGTGAATAAGGAATGCACATTATATTGCTCGTCATTACCAGAAATTGCAACATTAATGAGTTCTGTGATACAGATACCATGCAGGAGGAGGACCACTTTCTAGGTGTAGAGAGCAGATAAAACCTGTTTTTCATAATATGGGACCTTTAGATCTCAGCATTGGAGAAGTGCTCCTTTCTCTCTTTCTCTTTCCTCACTTGCCCCATGTCTGCAGGTCGAGGGGCTGCACCTCTCCATAGTCATCATCACCTCCTTATATGGTGTTTCATGGGTGGGATTTGTGCTAATTGCTGACCAGCGGGAGAGTACTGTCAGTTTAAGATTGATTGGCATTTGTGAACATACACACACGTCTACGATCAAGTCATAAGTTCTTGAATCTGGAGGAGATTTTTAGTACGGAGTTGTGTGTATAATTATTTTGACCATTTCCGAACCAAAACCAAGTATATACTGTAGTTGCCTTAACCTAACCGAATACAAATACTATGTTGGACACAGTATAAATGTAATGAGCAGAAAATGACACGCCATCCCTGCTATGTTCAAAACTGACACAAGAGGGAATTCTAGAGCGTCATCATTTGAGGCGTAGGGCCGCTAACAAGTGTAGGTATTTGATAGAGGTGGGAGAAATAATCAGTTCTATGATGAGGATGTTGGAGGGAAGGCCTGGCTCTCAGTCTCCACTCTAATTCATCCCAAAGGTGTTCTATTGGGTTGAGGTCAGGACTCTGTGCAGACCAGTCAAGTTCATCCACACCAAACTCTCTCATCCATGTCTTTATGGACCTTGCTTTGTGCACTGGTGCACAGTCATGTTGGAACAGGAAGGGGCCGTCCCCAAACTGTTCCACAAAGTTGGGAGCATGGAATTGTCCAACATCTCTTGGTATGCTAAAGCATTCAGAGTTCCTTTCACTGGAACTAAGGGGCCAAGCCCAGCTCCTGAAAAACACCCCACACCATAATCCCCCTCCACCAAACTTTACACGTGGCACGATGCAGTCAGACAAGTACCGTTGTCCTGGCAACCGCCAAATCCCAGGCTCGTCCATCAGATTGCCAGATGGAGAAGCGTGATTGGTCCCTCCAGAGAACGTCTCCACTGCTCTAGAGTCCAATGGCGGCGTGCTTTACACCACTGCATCCAACGCTTTGCATTGCACTTGCTGATGTATGGCTTGGATCAGTGGCGAGCGGTGACCTTTTACTGCGGTCATGCTGAAGTGTCAATACCATGCGCGCCCGTGGGGGGGCATTATATTTTTGAATAAAAAATATAATATGGTTAGTGGAAACAGCTTGTAGTGATCACGTTGGTCCAGAGTACATTTGATCACTATAAGCGGTTGATTACTAAAACCGAATTGTTATTACAGTATTTCACTTATTTTTTTTATGGAGAACATCATCTAAATGCTAGTTGTATAGTTTTTCAATGAGAAAAAATGTAACGAAGCGGTCGTCAGCGCGATCCTCTCGTCAGCTCCAAACTCACCCGTCTGCACCTCAATCACAGACCACAGCTGGTTTTCCGCACAGTATTTACAGTAACTCACTGACACGTCTCAGATCAGTAGGTGCTGCTGCCGGTGTGTTTTTAAAACGAACTAGGCTAGTAGCGCCGCAGATTTCTCATTCCCCACCTTGTTTGACTGAGAGTGTTTCGAGATGGTTTTCATGAATGAACAGGCAATATGTCGCTGTCAGACCGGATCGTTTGACGGGAGGGGGGTCGGCTAGCTAGCCATTTATCTTTCTCATACGCGCTAGCTTGAGAGTGACGGACACGGACGGAATTCTTTGCAGTCTTTGTGATATTTACTTCAGGAGTAGGCCGACCACTTGGAATTATAGATTTCTTTTCCTCAAAAGGTCTCCGCGAAAACGGCACTGAACGCAAAGCCTGAAATTAATATTTTCAGCCATTTTGACCAGGCTACACAATGAATGAACCACTGACAGTTTCCCGCTGAACAATTCAAACAAGTCATTTTTGCGCATGCGCGTTGGCAGATAAGCTGCTTCACTGACAGCTTTTTTGCCATTCAAAATGCTCATCTACAGTAAACACAGCCTTTAGCAGTAACTCTACTAGTCGGTGTCACAGTGCGCATGCGCGAAACAAGCTGTCAGCTTTCCAGCTTTTCGCAAGCAAAACGGGACAGATTAGGCACGGATTTAAGACCAAAACAGTAAAACTAAGGTATTGTATAATTGAACACACTGCCAGATTAATATTTTCAATTATTTTTATTGAAGGGCTTGGGCATGCACTGCATTTATAGCTTATTATGACCGCTCGCCCATGGCTTGGATGCAGTTGATCGCCATGGAAACCCATTCCATGAAGCTCTCTATGCTGTTCTTGAGCTAATCTGAAGGCCACATTTTATATAAGTAATGTAGCACATCAACTGTATCGCACAAATAGGAATTAGTTTGAAATATTTCAAGGAAATATTCTCATTATATTTAGATCAAAATATGATGCATCGAGAATCGTTTAATAATCTAATCGTGACCCTCTGAATCATAATCGAATAGAATCGTGAGGTGACTGGCGTTTCCCACCACTAGTATTTGACGAGTGGGAGTGAGAATGTGTTGAATGGAAAGATGAATACAAGTTGAGTCAAATGTAAAAATGTATACATACAAAAATATACACAAAATGAAATATATAAAATTTAAAAAAACAAAGTACAACTGAGTTCATCTTTGCAGGTATTTGGTCATAAATAACTATTGAATAATAATGCTTATAATAATAAGCAATAATGAGGAACAAGACAAATTCCAATTATGCCCTGATGATGACGTGAGATTTAAAAGTAATTTCACTCAGGGAACGAGTCTGCACAGGTGATTTATTAAGACAAACAAATCTGAGGTTACCTCAAATGAACAATGCAGTGTGTAGCTCAGTACTGAAAGTAATGCTGAGTGCTGTGGAGGTGTTGAAGATGCAAAGCGAATGATGCTGGGTGGCTGTTGGCTGTATGTAGACAGAGACGTGGGCTGCTTTTCAATATGTTAACTTGTGCTTCTTCGTGTCCTCTCGGTTGCCGTACACCATCATGGATGATGCTCCAATCCCTTAAGGAGACGAGGAGGGACAAGAGAGGAGGCTTCTGGAGGAAGGAAACACCAGTGTATCCTTTGCAGAAGTCTTTTAGGCACCCGCAACATAAAAGAGAAGTGACGCACAGCTGGAAAAATCTCCAACCATGGCAGGACTACAAATTTTACTCTTCCTTGTTGTTTTCCTAGTTCTACTTATTTAAGATGATGAAACTTTCTGCCCTTAACAGGACAAATTATAACGCAATATCAATAAGATTCTGTGCTCATATGCTGTTTAATATGTACACATATAGTATAGCCTGTGTGTTAAATAAAATTACATAACTTCTGAACATTCTTGACAGGTTGTAAATTGAATTAATAGTGAATACTTAAGTTGACATTAACACTGTTATAATCATAAAATACAGCAGCATAACAAAACAATGGGTTTGTGCCACGTATCATATTTAACTGATATATCTTTAGAATTATGCTCTGCGTCAGCAATGTGTCGTCTTGGTAAATGCCTTGACTCTTCTTTCCTTGAGGAGACACGTTAGCATATGGAAAATCACCCCAAGTGAAGACATGGACCAGCTGATAACCATCCCATGTGCAGTTTGATTAGATGCTACATGAACCACATTTCATCATCAGTCAGGGTGATCAAATTCAGTTGTAAACATCCAAGTTTAAAGAAAACAGTTGTTTTTGTTCTAATTGTATAAACTCATATTTAGCCAGAGCCAAATTTGACCTTCGAGACAGCTGAAATTACGGAGCTGGAAGCAGCTCAAAACAGCTACATGGACTCAACAGATAAAATAATTTGGCAGAACTTTCAGCATGTTTAGGTAGCAGCATTATTAGTACTTAGTAGCATAGTGTTTTCATCTTAATGGTTCAGGTTTAATTGTCCATAATTGGAAAATATGTTTCCACACAACAAAACTGTTTTGTGAATCAAATTCCATGGCAAACGATTACGTTTGCTCTGGACGTTTCATAAATTGCCTTCAAACGAGTCAGTGCAAGTCCCAGTAGGGACCAAGTCTTGGTGGTGGACAAGTCATAAAACACAGGACTTTGGGAGACTGATGTTAGTGTCCAATCAGAACCAATTAGTTCTGTTATGTTTTTGTGTTGTTTTGTGTCAATTTCATAATAATTTAACCCAAACCATGATGTTTCTTACTAAACATAACCAAGTAGTTGCCTAAACCACTGTTCAGTCTGGAAAAAATGTGTTATTATAGGAGACAGTAGCCAGTGAGACCTCCAGTTCTGAAAAGTGAAGCCAAGGCTAAAGTGCCTTCAACTTGCATTCTCTGTACTGGCCATCAGGGGGGCGACACCTGATTGCAAAAGAAGTCTGATTGCATGGAGGTCTATGAGAAAATTAACCCTATTCTGACTTGATTTATTATCTCAGTAAACATTGTAAATATAAGTGTATGGTCACAATCTCTAGTTTCAAGTCTTTTTCAATCCAGCATGATGTTCATTTAGTACATTATGGTCAATTTAGAGTCCAACAGACCAGAAAGCAGGGGATGCTTTAGGGCGGGGCTACCTGGTGATTGACAGGTCGTTACCACCCCCTCACTACTGTCGCTACCACTGTAATTAGCTACTAAGATAACAGTTAACATCATATGCCAGATGCATTCACGGGACTTTGGTGTAGCCACAGCAGCAGTTCAGTCTTCTTGCCCATCTTTCCGGTTAATGAAGGATACTGTAGCTCTAAAGGGGCGTTCACACCAAATTGCATGTAAAGTTAATGCATAGACGCGACCTGCAGCATATTTGCAAGACGAAGTTTCTGCGGTGCAAATCGAGCGTTGGACGTGCCACACCGAATGAGGCGAAATGTTTCATCGCTCGAGTTGAAATATGCCGAGACAACATTATTTTCAGTGTTTACGGAGTAGCTACGGTGTTAGCATAGCCTAGCTCTGAGCGAGCCAAACGCCATTGGCAAAAAAAGCATTTTTAAAGTTATTTGCATATCATCTTAACGGACAAACTCAACCAATCATGACTTCGGACTTTTTACCAATCATCGTTACTTCTTTATTCATGTATTGCAACTAAATCGCAATGTCGTTTCTTGATTTTGGAGCACGGCCCACTAGTGGACAGGCGATCTGCGGCTTGCCATTCAGAGTGAATACAGATATGAAATTCATCGATTCCCCTCCAGGATAAACTCAGACAGGATGCCGTTTAGTTTCCCAGTGTTGTGACTTCCACAACATGTACAAAGCAGTAACAAAATCAGGAGATGAGAAAAGCCCTGTTTACCAGGATGATGTCCTGTACCATCGATGTTACATTGTTTATAACTTTAACTGAAAAGCTGTTTCATGGTTGAAGTTAAGTTGCTTATAATATCTGCCCCCCACATTAAAAAAACTGATTGAAATGAAAGGATGGTATCCAGGTAGTGAAAGGTTGGGATCCAGGTAGAAGGGTCCTGGATCAGGTCTACACTCAACAAGTAGCCTATTTGGTCCTATAAATAGTTGTCCTGACGGTCATAAAAGTCCTTTTCATCTTGTCGTTCAACAGTGTTACGACCATGGCCGTATTGATTTCTGTTTAGTTCTGTTTTCACCCATACATGTGTTCTTCCCAGTATGTCTGTGCAGGGTCGCTGTGCCCGATTGAGTTCCCCATTGGTGGGTCAAATTGCCGGCGGCCGCTGATTGATGTCTGCCTGATGGCGGGCCATTCTTAGGACGGAGGCACCACCGGAGCGAAAGAGCAAACTTTACCCATTTCTCTACCAGCCACGCCAACGTGCGTCTCGAGAGAGTGACATTGTTGTAAACGTTGAGCTGTATTCTACTGGACGTTGTAGGGTGGCCAGTTCCTTTTGTATGCTTTTCTCCTGTTTAGGGAGGGAAGGTACTGTATTTTGTTTTCTAAAAGGCAAGGCTTATTTATTTGGGGACTTTCATAGTAAGGCTATGTTTATTTTGTTGGATTGGGCCACCCTGAGCCATTACCATACATTTGACCAGTTGTGTGACCATCTCAAATTGTGTCAACATATTAACTGTATCCAAGGAGACTGTGTCGGTGGCTGCTTGGGGATTTGGGAAGGGTTGAGACTCAGCTTCATGTCATGCCCTGGCTCCCCTTAGACAGGGCATGACAAGCAGAAAGGCAGAAATGTATCCTGTGGCACCAGCGAAACAAATAAGCATTGCTCCACAGCACTACTAGTGGTCAGAAACTGCACATCATTTTAACTGACAACTGGGAGCGGCCAGCTGCTAAAGAGGATGGACTAGGTCAGAGATAGGTATTGTATAACCTTTGGACACTGAGTAACATGATTCATTAGTGTCCATAGTCATGTGTAGGGACAATTGGACGATATCGGATTTAATCACGGATCACGATAAAGAATAATATAAGTTGATCGTGGTGAATTTCCATTGTTGGGTTAGTAAATATCTTCATGAGTGACTTGAAGAAGCTGTCTAACTTGCTAGCATGAATGTATCTATGCAGGGAGACCTTATGATTTATTATGTGTATGTGTATTTATGATTATGATATATTTTTCACTAAAAATAATGTTCACGGAAAAAAGACTGATTGTACAATAAAAATATTTGTTTCTTAACAAAATGTAAAGTGAGAACAAGCTTGAGTGCTATTTTAAGAGTTTTGATATTCTGACGATTATCGGGACGATATCGTGACATGAAATGTTCATATCGCTCCACGCCTAGTCATGTGATCCATTTGTCACTCTCTAGTCACGTCATCCACGCTCTTTTCCTTAACCTAATAGGTTTTGTTGCCTTGACCTCACTTCCTGTGAGGTCTATTTTGTAACACGTTTGTAACAAGGGTATATTGACACGCTAGGAGAACGTGGAGCGTCATAGTTTTAACCACGCTGCGTCAGTTGACGCATTAGAGTGAGAACGTGTTGGTCTCTTCACATCAGTCCACAAGTTTGTGTTCTAAACTTTGTGTTCTGGATGCTCGTTAGCGTAGCTTGCAAACTGATTCCCACGAGATGTCATTTTGTATTATTGAAACACCTGCAGCAGCTCTGTGTTCGCCCTCCATCATACAAAGAAGGCAGGTGGAGCTATCAACTCTCTTTCAGGGTGATGGATGAGCAGCAGCAAGCTGACTCCCACAGTTGTCCTTGGGATTGAAGTGATACCACCAACTACTTTCAGATGTTGCACCAATCAAATGTGCAGTATTCACGCACTAATGTCGGAACATGAACACACTTTCACTGCTTTCTTAAATAATGTTAACATCACTTCACCCGCCGTTTTAGACGCATTCAAGCTTAATTAGTCCTGTCAATAAAGTTAATGAATCTATCAGTCAATCAGCTACTCAGCCAATCTGTCAGTCGGTCAATTAATCAATCCATAAATCCATCAATCCATCAATCAATCAATCAATCAATCAATCAATCAATCAATCAATCAATCAACTGGAAAACAGCAACAGCCACTTTGAACCAGGTTACAGTTTTTTTTTAACATGCAGATTTACATGTTAATGTAAGTCATGAATGGTAAATTGTCGTGATGTAATAAACAACGCTGTGGGTGTTATTAGCCCACTGTAGATTGTTGAGTGATTTCAGCCAAGTTTATACACATTTAATACATTTATACAAGTTATTTAAATGTATTAACATATATGTATTTAAGTTGTCAATAATTGTACCTGGAAGCATCCGAAGAAGGACCAATATGAGCGAGACTTCCTATATCATTTGCGCCTCGTTAAAGTGACAAGTTGCGGAGATAAAGCCAAAGTGAAAGGATTCTGCGCTGCATCTATTCCACCAAATCAACCCGTTTTACCTTGAACAGCTGCAGGCTGAACGGCGGCACGCTGACCTTCCCCAGCCGCCGGAGCACCTCCAGGGTGAGCGCCGCGGTGCTGCTGGTCAGCAGCTGGATGAGCGTCAGGAAGTTGAAGTGATAATTACTGATGAGGAACTTCAGCAGGATGTTCAGGGAGCCGGAGAAGACGCCGTGCGCAACGGCCACGCCAATCCCCAGGAAGCGGCTCTTAAACACATCCATGGTGGTTTGCTGGTCGAGTTAGAGAGAGTCATACAGGAGACACGAAGTCCTGCCGGTGGTCCGTGCTCACAGACCGGGTTGGAGGGGAGGCGGATGGAGGGGGGGATGGTTTTACGCACAGCCGCGACGTGCTGCTGCTGGACGGCGCAGCGGGGGGAGAGGGGGGACGAGGAGCAGCCCACGATGAGCGGACACGGATCTGCTCTCAGCAGCTTCAAGAAACAGGAAAAGTGAGACCTGAAGGCTTTTCTTCTTACTTATAAACTGCAGCTCAGAACAGCTGCTTTCTCTCCAGCTGCATATGATACAAATATTCTTTGCGTTAGTTTCCACTCACTCGTTTATCAGCAGCTTCATCGGTGACTTTCTTCTGTGTGCGTCTGTTCCACGGGAAGAGAAAGAAGAGCAGGAGAAGTGAAGTGAAGCTGCGGCGTAGAAGAAGAGCAGGAGCGCAGCAGATGTACAGGAGGAGAGGACATGCAGGTCGTCCTCCGAGAGCTGCGAGGGAAATATGACATTTTGCCGCAGCGCCTCTTGGCTGTGGACCCAAGGGGGGTGGAGGGGGGGGGGGGGGGGGGGGGGGGGGGGGGGGGCGGTGTAGAGAGAGAGAGAGAGAGAGAGAGAGGGAGAGGGAGAGAGAGAGAGAGAGAGAGAGAGAGAGAGAGAGAGAGAGAGAGGGAGAGGCATAGAGAGAGAGAGAGAGAGAGAGGGATAGAGAGAGATCAACCATAAACTCATCAGCATTCACAAAAACCAACATAGATTAATTTTAATCTAAACTAAAAATACATTATACACACATTATACACATATAGTTATACTTATATACAGTCTACGGTCCGGTATACACCGTAAAACTGTGTTCCGTAGACTGACATTAAACTCCCCAAACTGCATACACAGTAACTGGTTATTGAAATTTAAACAAATCGTCACTGTGATATGTAATGTAAGACACTCTGAAAGGTATACATTATATCACTGTAAAGAGCAAAGGATTATGGGAAACTATCCATTCCGCTCAGAAAGAATTGTGTTGGTTTATGTCGACATGTTTAATGCTCAATAATTCAAGAGCAAATAAGGACAAAAGTTCATGAGAAGTTGGCAGTTGCTGCGTAAAAACAAGAGTGCTGCAATGCAATTTAATTGATTGATTTTTTTTTTACGGGAAGCCAGCAAATGAAAAAGGTGAAAAATGTAATTACAGTTATAGTTTAAATGTGTTTAAAGTAAATGAAACTAGGAGGCAACAACTCCACTTAGTTAGGTTTAGGAAAAGAGCACCGTGGATGAGTCACATGACTAAAACTAAAATTAAACGTTTGAACATGGGGCACAAACATCGGTATCATGGACTGTGGACCCTTCTCTTGTCTGTTGCTCTACCCATAATGCAGCAGGTGCATGTGTTTGGTGTGAGGATGAAAGAACAGAATGCTTTACAGCTACAGCGAATTCTGTCTTCACCTCACGCTGTAGACCTACCTCTCTCTCTCTCTCTCTCTCTCTCTCTCTCTCTCTCTCTCTCTCTCTCTCTCTCTCTCTCTGTCTTCTCAGTGCAGTTTAGTTCACTTCCAATCTTCTATATTGGCGTGACAGATTAAAGGATTTATATGATGAAATCAATCAGAAAATGAACAGATACAAGATTAAATTAACAGATTCTGTAAAGACACATTAGCATATGGCAGCAGCTCAGAACATAAAGTACAAGTGAACTCGTTGCTCATCGCCGCAGAAGAGGAGCAGGAAAGAGTTGGTCTTTTCCTCCCAATTCACTACATAGTCCATCAAATGTCAAGAAAGACATCTTGTTTGGTTGGACCAACAGGAAAACATCTTTGACAATAATATAAAACGGAGAAAGAACAAAGCTGAAAAACAAATTAAAAAATCTAACTAAGAATGCAAAAGACTTCACTAGGAGTGTGATATGAGCTACGAGATGGTAAACAATGACAATGTCTCCAGGAAGGGATCGTTAGCATTGTGCTGCAGTGCACATTCGATTAGAAACAGTTCTGTGGCTCCTGCATTTACCCAGCATACAGTGCTACCGCGCCGATGCTAAACAACTAGCGCCAATGCTAAATGGTTAGCACCAATGCTAAATTATTAGCACCTCTGCTGAATGAAAATATCCATCCATCGACTGTCACATGGCTGACATGTAGAGACAGATAGGTAACCAGTCTATCACAGGGCTGACATGTAGAGACAGACAGGTAACCAGTCTATCACATGGCTGACATGTAGAGACAGACAGGTAACCAGTCTATCACAGGGCTGACATGTAGAGACAGACAGGTAACCAGTCCATCACAGGGCTGACATGTAGAGACAGACAGGTCCATCCTGCATGTCTTTGGACTGTGGGAGGAAGCCGGAGAACCCAGAGAGAACCCATGCTAACACGGGGAGAACATGCAAACTCCACACAGAAGGAACCCGAACACCGGGAATCAAACCCAGGAACCGCTCGCTGTGAGGCGACAATGCTCCCCACTACAGCCCTGTATTAATATCCCCAAATGCAATAAAGTCGCTGTGTGTACTTTAAGGCCCTGACACACCAATCCGACGGCCGATCTTCGTCAGAAAAGGCAGTCGGACTGATCAGTCGGCTCCCGGCTCCCCAACACGGTCAAAAAAGTGCCTCGCACACACCTGAACGACTACCGACTTGAGGTGACAGTTTGCACTTGTGAGAGACGTACTGTTGTGGAAAAATTAATCTGCCCAATAAAGATCAACAACCAGGATCAGCTCTTTCTCCGAGGTTTATTCCACTAAGTATTCTCATCTGCAGAGGAGGGACTGGTCACCCCTGCCTTCTGATGCAAAGGATCAGAATCAGCAGGAACGACCCTGAGTCCAACAACAGTCTCCCTTTTGAGGAGGAGGAACCAAAGGACGGATCATGTCCTATCTTACGAAGACAAGATGTGCAGGCAAGGTCAAGATTTACAGAACACAGGCGTCATAGTCCTGAAATGATCTTATGTCAATGTGGCACTCATGTTCATATCATCTACAAACAGGCATTCATTTTCGTCATAGCATAACAGTCAGATGAGGAGATGCGGATCGAGTCAGCCTGACAAATATTCTGATTATAAAGTACAAACATCCAAAATTCCCATTACAGTACTGTCTCATACCAGCAGGTGGCGCTAATCTGTATTGTTGGCCAAAAAAAACGAAACCTGAAATGACCTAACATCTCTAGACCAAAACACAGAGCACGCATGCACGTGTTGCCATCGTCGCTAGTCAAAGGCTGGCACTCCACCAATCAGATTGGTCGGACTAAACGACTTGGTCGTGGCCGATTCGACATATGGAATCGGACGGACGACGGACGATGGCACAGAACCCAGAACAGACTCGTGTCACCGATGTGGGCAGACTGTCCGACGGCCGATAAACGTCTTGGTGTGTCAGGGAAGAGCGAGGCTCTCCACACATGTAGCAGAGGAGGGAAAGGTGGAGATGTTACCGAGTACAACTGTATCGGTAGTGAACGCCACGCTGAGGTGCTGATGGATTCAGTATTTGTGTGTTCTTCGCTAAACTAGACCAGCATATAATCAGTTAGGACAGACTCTCATTGTTCTCCGACCTCATGGAGGTGTATTTTATGTGGAGTGATCGCTGCAACACATTCTACCTAAAATAGCCTTTTAAAAGGTACGCTGCTTGTTTGCTGAGCAGTTTATTTTCATTTATTTACACATCTCATTGTGTTTGTGGTTAAAGCTCTGCAACAAGAGCACAAAGTCATCAACGTGACTCACTTTTTGAGACCTGGGGGGTATTCCAGAGACTCAACCAACTTTGAACCTAACCCTGAACTCTGAGTCAACCAACTGAGATGGGCAACTAATTCAGAACAGCTGTTCTGAATTAGTTCAATCAACTCTGAGTATGTACCATCGCTACCATCCTCAGAACAGTTCTCCTTAATACCTACTTAGGAAGCCTCCTCCATCCTTATGTCCTCACTCTCCTCTTCTTTGGACACTCTCTGTCCCCAATCTCATGACCAGCGCGATCATCTCCCTCCCCTCCCTGGCTGTCCGAACCTCTGTAAACCAACAGATCATTGTTGCGAGCGTCAGAGATGGAAGAAATCGGGCCAGCACGAGGACCTTGCTCACTACCACCACCTCCTCTCTGACTTCACCTCAACTGTTTCGGCAGCTAAATCTGCCTTCTACCTGGCAAAGATCAACCCTTCCGCCTCCAACCCCAGGAAACTCTTCTCCATGTTCTCCTCCCTCCTCACCCCTCCTACCCCTCCCCCTCCTTCCTCCCTTACTGCTGATGACTTTGCAACTTACTTTACCAAGAAAGTAAATGACATCAGCTCCTCATTCACGCCTATTCCCTCCCAGAAGACATCTCCCCCAACTCTCAACTCGGATGGTCTTACCAGCTTTAGCCCCCTCACCTCTGAAGACGTTCACGCACGTTACATCTAACCGTGCCACCACCTGCTCCCTCGACCCGATTCCCTCCTCTCTTCTCCAGGACATCTCACACGACATCTTGCCATTCCTCACCACCCTGATCAACTCCTCCCTCACCTCAGGTGTCATTCCAGCGGCTTTTAAGACAGCTACAGTGAAGCCTCTCCTTAAAAAACCCACCCTAGACGCTACTGACATCCAAAGCTACGGACATCCAAAGCTGCAGACCTGTATCTCTTCTTTCATTCCTTTCTAAACCCTTGGAACGTGCCGCCTACAACCAACATCATACCTGACAAATCGCACCTTTCAGGTCACATGGAATGGCTGTATGTCCAAACCCTGTTCTCTGGACACGGGTGTCCCTCAAGGCTCAGTATTAGGACCGCTTCTGTTCTCACTCTACACCAGATCACTAGGTTCTGTTATTACATCGCATGGATTCTCCTACCATTGCTACGCAGATGACACCCAGCTGTTCCTCTCTTTTCCCCCAACCTCTGACACTCACATTGCAACTCGCATCTCGGACTGTCTGGCTGACATCTCTGTCTGGACAACTGCACATCACCTCAAGCTTAACCTGAATAAAACAGAACTCCTCTTCATCCCAGGGAAAGACTGCCCTCGCATGGACCTGTCGGTCACTGTCGAGGGCATCACAGTATTGCCGTCGTCAACTGCGAGGAACCTGGGTGTAATCCTCGATGACCAACTATCCTGCACCCCCAACATCACTGCTGTGGCCCGATCCTGCAGATTTGCCCTCTACAATATCCGCAGGATTCGGACCTTCCTCACAAAGGATGCAACGCAACTCCTGGTCCAAGCACTGGTCATTTCCCGCCTTGACTACTGCAACTCTCTCCTGGCCGGACTCCCGGCCTCTGCGATTAAACCATTGCAGCGTATCCAGAACGCTGCAGCACGCCTTATCATCAATCTACCCAAATTCTCCCATGTGACCCCCCTCCTCCGTGACCTCCACTGGCTCCCTGTTGCAGCACGCATCCAATACAAGACGATGACACTGGCCTTCAGGGCCATCAATGGAACGGCACCCATCTACCTTCAAACACTGGTGAAACCTCACGCCCCGAAGCGAGCACTTTGCTCCTCTACTTCAGCTGGCCGGCTGGTACCACCATCGCTGAAATCAAACAAATGTCGCTCAGCAAAGTCCAGACTCTTCTCTGTTCTGGCGCCTCAGTGGTGGAACGAACTCCCTGTTCAGACTTCACCTCGACTCTGCATAGCATAACCCACTAACCCCCCCCAAAAAAAAAACCTTACCTTTGATCGTAGCACTGTTGCTCTTAAGGTATGATTTGCTGAACAGCTACTACTTTACTCAGACGAGGATCTAACACTTGTTCTATTTTTAGCTCTTATTTTATCGGCAATGATACGTTGTGGTTTCTTTGTTTCCTTCTTTTGACAAATGTACTTATTGTAAGTCGCTTTGGACAAAAGCGTCTGCTAAATGACCTAAATGTAAATATAAATGTATTTTACACAGCAATGTCTCTTAACATTTCAGAAAACTCCCGTTCGCAAAAAATCTAAAGAGCTCTGCAAAGAATCTGGTCGCTGATTATGTCCACAAAGTGAAATGTTGAAAATGTCAGAGAATATTGTTTAGATATGTGATCGGTGGGAAAACGGTAAATTAAAATCCTCTCCCGACGTAAAGCTGCTAGAATCACTTTTATTTCCATATCGATTAGGTTGACGAGGAAAGGACGGCAATTTTTCCAGAGTTGGTTCAGATTCAGAAAAAGGCAGAGACATGTCGGGAGAAACTCAGGGTTTGTTGAATAAAACCTGCCAGCGAGCAGGTTAGATTCACAGAGTCAGTTACTATGGTAAACTGTTCTGGAGTGGAAAACATAGTATCCCTCTTCTCAGGCTTAACAAACTCAGAGTTTCATCAAAAGCTGCTTTCTGGAGAAGAACAGAGAAGAACAAAGGGAGGAAGGCAGGTGACACGCTGCACCTGTCCTCCCTGCCTCCGGTGTGATCATGTGATCTCCTGAGAGGGACAGCTCATCGAACAGGTAGCGTGCTCCAGGTGACGACAACAAACACGATACTGGCATTGTAATGCCAACGCAGAGAGGTAAATACACTATAATTAGAATTAGACTGTTGAAACAGGAAAGAGACAAACTGTTCAAACCGTCTTTGTGTGCTGCAGCATGAAGACTTCCTTCAGCGGGACAAAGCCAGGACATGACAAACAATCACATAATCGATGGAAACGCTGCAGCTTTTTCTCTCTGTAGATAAAAGTGTTTGGATGTTTGCCATCACAGCGGAGAGCTGGACAGTATTTCTGGGAGTCCTCTTTATCAGGAACAGAGACATCACCGCCTCGCCTAACAGGCGTGGAAATGACTTGGACAATATTTTAATTGAAATATTTCATCAGAAAATCAGTTATGGGGCCACAAGGGGGGGAGATCCGCCCTTATCGAGCACAGACCATTAGCTTCTAATTAACACACTGAGGCCGAGGAGGACGGAGACGCTTTCACACGTGAGGAGATTAAGACGGGGCAGAGGATTTAGACCAGGACTGTAAGAACAAATGCAAGCATCTATTATTCCACAAACTACAGCTAATAAAGATTAGGCCGAGCAATTTCACTTCAAACCCAGAACAAACCTGAATCTGGATGTTCCAAATGAATATGGTGCACACAATCATAGTAAATGAATGAGAAGTAATTTGTATCTTGTAGTGCAGCAGGTACGTCAAACACCTCCTAATGTGCAATTAGAATGGACGTGTTTGAGCATTTTTATGTTACGTTTATGTGCTGAAGGTGCAGATGGATTTGTCAGACTGTACGCGTCGCCAACCCGTTGGTTTGTGTGTTCACCGTCTCACCATATTGGAATTTTTGCAACCAGTGAAGGAAGTGACCATATTTGGACTGTGGAGGAGCGACGGGTGGATCTGATGAACACAAGCAGCAGACCGGCACCCTTACTGGATCTGGATCCATCTGGATTCTGGTGTGAAGCTAGCTGTTACTTAGTTAGCTTCATAATTCAAGGTCAACTTTACAGCTAAATGTTAAAGTCATCTTAGTAGCTAGTTAGTTTCTGGTAGTGTGGCAGTGACCTGTCAATCACAAGGTAGTCCGCCCTTAAGCATCACCTGCTTTATGGTCTATTTGACTTGATTAAGAGAGAAGCAGAGTCATTTTCTCATAGACTTCCATGCAACCAGAGATGATTCGCCCCCTGGTGGCTAGTAATCCATCAAATTCATTTACTTTTTACGTAGTTTTAGAGCAGCTGCATATTTCATCCACCAATTATGACTCAACATGGTGTACTGAAACCAGAAGTCATACACTTTATTTTTTTGACTCACTTAAATCTTCCGTGTAATAAGAATTAATTATTAATTAATTATGAATTAATGTGATGCACCACCACAGCCTGAAATTAACATGCTTCTACTAAAGAGACACGTGTGTCCGGTGGAGGAGACTAGAAACAAGGAAGAATGATTAGCTCCGGACTCTTCTAACAGACTGTTACCTTTAACCGTCATACAAGACATTTATATCCATCTATTTTGTCTTATGAGAGATTATTTTTCTGGAGCTCAGAGTCTCACTGGAGCACCTCATCCTCTCATTTGAGGATCTTTGACAGACTGCAGCACTGAGCACAGAAATATAATTACGTTAAAATCAACTAAGAGGGGGATTTAAAAGGGGAGGAAGAAGAAGATATAAAAGGGGGCGGGAGAGAAGGAAAAAAGGGGAAAAGAAGGAATGATAATAGAAAAGAGCTAGAAATAGAAAACAGAGAGGAAAGGAAAAGAATATTAGGAAAATGAGGGAAAAAAGGAAAAGGAAGAATGAGAAGGGAGGGAAACAAATTGAGAGGAGAGGAGGGGAAATGAAAAGAAGGAAAGGAAAGGAAGGAAGGAAACTGAAGCTATTAAAAAGAGCGGGAGGAAAGAAAGGAAGTGAAGGTAAAGCAAATCACAGGACAGGAAATGTAAGGAAATTAAATGGAAAAAAGAAAGGCCAGAAAGTAAATGAGACAAAGAAATAGACGAGATGACAGAAAAGAAAGAGGTGAAGATGAAGAGGAGGGAAAAGAGGGCGAAAAAAGAATATCAACTAAAAGTATAAAGGAAAAGAAAAGAGTGAAAGTCACGACGGGAGAGGAGGTGAACAAGAAGATCGCGACAGGAAGAAGATAAAACGAGAGGAGAGACAAAAGCGAGTGGAGGAGGAAGAAGAGGAGGAGGAGGAGGAGGAGGAGGAAGAGGAAGAATAGGAGGAGGAGGAGGGGGAGGAGGGGGGGAGCGGCGTAGAGAATCTGTCTTCACAGTGTTTCTGCTCCCACAGAGCGAGGCTGGGTTTTCCCTGCACACAGATTGGCTGCAGGGCAGAGGAACCCTTCACGCATCATCAGCAGGAGAGCCGTGATTGGCTGCAGCCAGGACGAGTGGGGGAGCTCCGTACGACACACACCACCGCCGCCCCCATCATCATCGTCAGCATCATCATCTGCCTGGCACATTCCCTGACAACGGGGCTCTTAGAGGGGGGTGGACAAAACAATAGAAACACCCTCGGCTCATAACGTTTGCTTTATAGAGACTCCACCAATCAATATGTTTGTATATTGACCAGATTATGATGTGTGATGTGATCTTTTAAAGGTCCCATATTATGAAAACAGGTTTTCTCTGGTTTCTACACCTATAAACTGGTCCTCCCTGAGCCTGTCAACTCCCAGGATGAGGAAAACAAGCGACTGCTGCATGTGAACTATTTAAACCTGCAACCGTTGGTCCAGAAGAAGCTGCGTTTTACTCCAAATGTAATGAGTGCAGTTTATTTGTATGGGAACGTCATGTTGTAGCAGGCATGGAATCTGTAAAGTTGAAAAAGAGAATCAATGAATGTGACTTTAACAAGTTAATATGGGCCAACTCGTGCACACTGAGGTATTGTATTCAGTGCCTTTTCTGAGCACAAGCACCTCTTTTTCAACAATCATTCATTATGTGGCCGCCTCGAGGAAAAGCGTTGCACCCAGAGGATCTTTTTTGTGAGGCTGCTCCGAACACTTCAAGTTGTAAATATCTGAACTTTTCAGAAAAGCGTCTTCTGGCCGAGTCTGTGGTTGCAAAGTATGAAGCATCGTCCTCCGGCCCTCAAAACATTTGAAAATCAAAGAGTGTTCTGGTAGAATTGTGTGACTGATGAGATGGAGACGCAGTAAGAGCATTTCTCTTGATGACATCATCATCTTCATGTGATATTTGCATCTTTATTGAAGGCACTGCACATACGTATCATCATCGACAGCCATATCTACACTGATGGTATTTCAGTGGTGAAATTAGTCATAGTTGACATTTTTAAACAGAAAATCAGTGAGATAAAGGACGGAGCAGATAATGACATGAGTATTATGGATCACACGCTCTGTAAAACATCCTGATTTACATAATGAATTCACAGGAAAGTCAATACAACTTGTTCATCAAGTCACAATTAAACATGCTGGATATTTTCAGTCAGCGATGTAAATGAAATGCATCTCGGGGAACAAAGTCGGCTGTGAATGTGTGTGTGTGTGTGTGTGTGTGTGTGTGTGTGTGTGTGTGTGTGTGTGTGTAAGCACTGGTTTCATAGGGAGCTGTTATGGTAAAGGTTGGAGCATCTGTTCCCAAATTCAAGACAGATAAATGGATGCTGAATATAGATGCGTTGTGGGAAAAGTATGTAGACGCTTGTGATATTGTAATATATAATACAATTTAATATAATAATAATATGATGAGGCTCGATGGAGAATCTTTTATTTTCCCAGTGTGTGAAAAATCTGAAGTATGTTGTTTTCCTACAGTGGGATGTGCTAATAACTACCACGATGCGAACATCATATTATCAATCAACCAATCAGCTGATCATCACCTACCATGCTGAATCAGACAGATTTCACTGAAACACTATATTTCAATCAAATTATTTGGGGGGGTTTAGTGGGACTGGTCCTTATTTCAGCCGAAGCACTGTTTAATAGTAATACTCACAAAATGTCTTGACATGAATTTCTTTTTTTTGTCATTCAGTGCGACTTTGAAGCTACTGTATTCTAATGAGAAGTATGGTTGGTGCTGCACCAGGTTTTCTTTTCTGTGCGTTGGGACGACATTAGGACAAAGTGTCACAAAGCGTCACTTCACACAACGTGGCATCGAACGTCGACCTCGTGGTTGAAAGTCAGTATGTTGTTGGACTGATCCACCGCAATAAGTTGCCTTTCTCAATATTTAATACTAGCATTCACAGGGATGCATTTAATTCAGGTTTATACCAAGAAAAGGATCCTAATTTACTTTCCATCGGCATGTTTTCATGCTGAGAGACGCAGAAAAAACTGGCAATTTACGTGCGTGTCCACAAAATCAATAGATTGCATTTTGTGATTATTCCCTGACCTGCCATGAGACCGGGCCGGTTTAATGTGCTGCAGGACTCCCTGGAACCAAATTGAAATACCAAGTGGTTCACTGTGAAGAAAACTAAAGAGAAGACAGTGTGTTTCTACTTTGATGCCAGCACTGTCAACCGTGAGTCACTTTCTTTCAGTTCTTCTTTTCAGTCAAATTAATGAATTATGTCAATATTGAAAAATTAAAGTGAAATGTGTGCGTGTGTTAGTGTGTGTGTGTTCCAGCAGAAAGACAGGTAGGTGTGTAGATCTTCACCGTCTCATCCCAGGAACAGTCCACCACCTGCAGACAAAACACACAGCGTTAGAGTGAAGTGCCTTGCTTCAGAGCACGTCACCAATAGTAGTCGCTCGGTAAGTGGGCAGCAGGTCCAGTCGGGGTTTTAAGCTACAACCACAGACTACACCAATGGTCTCGCCAAGACCATGGAAACGCATCCTAATATACTTCATGTTGCTGTTTTCCTCCTGAGCAACAAGTACACAAACCACTCGTATGAAACGTCACTATTCACAACCTGCCATGAGACTGTATAGAATCAATTAAAATGTACATTTTCATTACATTTCATTAATTCTTCTTAACGAGAAAATAATGAAAATCAACAGGGCGAATGTGGAACAAGCTAATAGAGAGAGAGATAAAAGGTAAAAACAGAGCAGACTCCAGCTGCTTTATGATCATTGGATTGAATGCTGTCAACTGTCGGAGGACAAAGAGTAAAAGAGAGACGTGGAAACGCTCTGCACACCAGAGTAGGGTCAATAATCCTTCTTCTTCCAGTGAAATAAAGTGACGTCCTCTGAGCTCCCTGTGTCGGCGCTGCAGGTGTGGACACTCGGTGAGGACGGACGGCTGAGAGACGAGACGCCCGGTTCTCCGTCTCCTCTGGCACACACTGACATCACAGTGTTCCACCTAAATGACCCTCCATTATCAGTCCTGGAACAAAGGCATTTAGAGGCTGCAGGACTCCACTCTAAAGACCCAAATCTGTCTCCTGTCCTTTATCTGTCGTCCTTCCTCAGTTTCCAGGAGTGGACACAAAGGCAAAGGACAAACTGTATAGAAATGACTTCCTGTGACAAAGTTTGCATCAGACCCTCATTTCGTACAATAGAGTGGTGAAGTCCCGCCATTCTATTTCCGGTTTAAGGACCTCTATATGAATTTGTGATGCATGTTTCTATGGCGAGATGGAAATTATTTTCTGATCCCGTTTGAATTGTACCATAAATTTCACATATGTTGTTTGTGGTTTTTAAAGATAGTTTTCCATACAACTATGATTCATGGTTATGATTAAGTTTGATAATGGCAGGATTTATGTGAGGCCACTTTGTGAACTGCAGCTCTTCGCTGCTCTCTCGACGCGAATGATATCCGTCAGTTTGAACCAGCGATTCCTCGTCTTCTACAGCCTTAAACTGAACAATTGCTCAATAAACGGTCAAACTCTTCACATGAAAAACATTAATTTAAATCCACAAACAACATATTTCTAATTTGGGGCATAAAACGACTGGGACCAGCAAATAATTATATTATCTGCATTGAGACTCATACATTTTTTACGATCTCAGACGTCCCATGGGAGTCTAGCGGAAGGGGCGGGACTTCGCCACTCTATTCATCCTCTTGCTTCAATCATTCACTTCCTGTCTCAGGGCAACAAGATGCAGATCGACTGTAAGCTTTCATCATGTCCACTCTCGTGGAAAAGGCCAAGCAGAGAAGTACAACTTGTGTTGGAGGGAAGGACAATTGATACAAAGCTGTTTCCTATTGTAATTCTACATTTCCTATGCTTTAAATGCGTTTAAAACGTAGACCTGCGTCATCCAGCGGTCTGATTTTACCCCGTTTTTATGATAACAATTGTCAGGAGAGAACATTCAGTCCATATGACCGCTTTTCTCTGGATTCTCATGTTTTTACCTGTAATTGCCGGTTCCTGACGACCATTAGTGCTCACAAATCATCAACTTGTTTGGTTCAAGTGCAATCTCCCTCTCCACATGTATCTATCCTTCCAACACATCGAATAGAGTCTAAAAATGAAAGATAAACTTTGGTCTAGAGTTTCCTGCTTTCAAAACAAAATATATTCTTCAACAATCTCGATAAGGAGACGTTGAAGAAACCAAACTGATAACTGTTAATTGAGAGTGAGCTATTTAAATACATCATCTCGGGCTTTGGGACATTGCAATGGACATTTTTGTAAACCAAATAATTGATTAATTGAGAACATAGTTTGTGTTGGAAATCACTCACTGTCTATGTGTAGGACTATATAGTGAGCTCATCAGCATTACAACGTTCCAGATCAACAGTGGCTGGTGGATCAACCATAATAAACACTGACATATGCATGCATGCATATCATGCTCAGCTAGTGACCAGCGGTTGTACACACTGAATTATGGGATACTTTGAGTCCACAACAGAGGGCCCGCGGGCTAACTCCAGCCTGCCGATCAGTTCTGTTTACAGAGAATTTAAGAATTTAAAGCGTAAGGAGAGAAAGGATGTGTATGTATGTCATCAGCCGCTCCCTCTTATACCAGCCCAGAGTCACTTCCCCTCCGCCAGACTGTCTCGTGTGTTGTTCCTAGCTAGCCAGCGGTTTCCAGCCTGTTTGAATCTGAAGATTTCCACCTTCTCATTTTCGTCTGCCTGATCTGCCTCCCTGGTTTGGTGTTGGAATGAATAAAACTGTTTGGGACACTCAGCTCTGAAGTGGTGCTTTTGGGTTCTCTGTTTTTATGAGTCGTGACATAAATAACAAATATTTTGTCCCTTAAATCCTTCATAAAAACAAATTCATAACTGATAACGTTAAAAAGGTTTTTCTGCATCTATGATCCGTTCGCGTCAGCATGAATGCAAGATATACACAAATCTATAATATTATAATCCATTCCATGCTGATCAGTAATCTGGAGCGCAGGAGTGACAGTCAGTTACTATGGTTACGTGGGCGCTCTCCCTCTCTGTCGCTCCGAAACTTTCTGACAATAAGCCATTCTTGATACTTGGTTTTCATAGCAACTTCAATCTAACTCATCAACACGAGTGCAGGCGGTTGTTTGATCCAAAAGTTTAGGCTGCAGGAAATTTGTTTTAAATTACAGTTTTTTTCTCAGTATCCCTCATATTTGGTCCCCCTTATCAAGGCAAGGAGGAGCATAGCATTATTTTCTTATGATAAGAAGAAATAACTGGGGTGTATGTCAGAAATACTACCCAACAAACACAAATCATTGGGTCGGGTGGATCAGGTAAATGTTCAGCCTTAGCTTTCTGAAAACGTGGCCCCCTTATGGTAGTTGGATAGCCCTGATATAGGGTATAATAATCCTCACTTAACATTCACACAGCACTGCAACATGGACACAGCCTCATTCTTTGCAGATGAATTGTTAATGAAAGTAACTTTGCAGTGACAAGTTTGTTTTAAGAATAGCAGGTAAAAAACAGAGATGCTTCCACCTGTAAAGTGGAGGACAACATACAGCTGTGTCCCACCTGCCTGTCCTCGCTCTATAATCAAGTGTGACGTGGCTATCTGCTGGATTATATGTCTCTGTAGGGACGTGGCTATCTTCTAAATAACATGCTTCTGTAGGGATGTGGCTATAATCGGAATAACTTATTTCTGTAGGGCTGTGGCTATCATCTGAATAACATGCATCTGACTGGCACACATCATCTGAATAACTTGTTTCTGTAGGGATGTGGCTATCATCTGAATAACAGGTCCTCTGCTCACAGCTTTCAAAGCAAAACACTGGTTCCGCTTCACTTTCCCCATGAGCAACATAAAGACACTTTATTATTCATATAATTATGTCATCTTATATTGCCACAGTTGTTAGAACTGGGCTTTGTGTTAAACAATGAAAGGGAAGCTGCAGCCTCCTGAGGAAGTGGGACTGTCGATACATGATTGGTTTGAATCCAAACGGAGAGAAACCTTGGTCCTTGCTGTCATTCTGCAGCAGGTTTTTCTTACTATCTTGTTTGCATTTTGGGTGTGAAGGACCTAAAAGCTTGCTGACAGCACAGCCAATACATACCGAATACCGTAAGCTCAGTCAGGAAATGTATGAACCTGTCAGAGTTGTGTCATAATTCAGAATAATCCATCACTGTGACAGACAGGGGTTGTTCAAATCTGTCAAAGTTTATTTTACCTGTCGTATTCATTACAAACCTGTTTGCTGTTGTTTGTGTGTGAGTTATGAAACGCTTACTATCACACAACTATCCGCTGGATCCAATTGAAATATAAAAAAAAAAATTAAAAAAAAAGTTTACCATCTGTTGGCACTCTGCTGAGCTGATTCACTTGTACGACATGTTTGAGATTTCTCATGAGCTTTATTTAGAAGGAAAAAGGATTTGTTTTCTTGAATTTCAAATTGAGTGTTAAAGGTCTTAGTAGCTAATTGCATTGGTAGCGTTGGAGTTAGACCCTAACACTTGTTCTATTTTTAGCTCTTACTGCATCGGCAATGATACGTCGTGGTTTCTTTGTTTCCTTCTTTTGACAAATGTACTTATTGTAAGTCGCTTTGGACAAAAGCGTCTGCTAAATGACCTAAATGTAAATGTAAATGTAAATGTAAATGTAACGACCTGTCAATCACGAGGTAGCCCCGCCCCCTAAAGCATCCCCTGCTTTCTGGTCTGTTGGACTAAATGAACATCATGCTGGATTGAAGAAGACTTGAGATTGAGATCATAAACTCAATAACTCAAGAGAGAAGTAGGGTCATTTTCTCACAGACTGTTTTTGACTCCACTGTTTTTGTAAGGGAGTCGCCCCCTGATGGCCAGTAGAGAGAATGCAAGTTTAGGGTACTTCAGTTTCGGCTTCACCTGTCCGAACCGGAGGTTGCCGCTTAGTTGTGATGCGTTCCAGAGGCGATGTTGGTTGTGGTCTACTATGACACACTACATGGGATCAAACCATTGATTGTTGCCAGCTATGCTCATTATCGTGATCTGATCTGAGACGGCTGTTATGCTAAAAGGCTGAGGAGTCTCCTGGAGTCTTAACCAGGGATTAAGTGACAGCTGATCGGCCTTTTACTAGTCCGCAATATTAAGCAGACATGGTGTTAGTTTCACACAGGTTTATTAGGTTTTTTTGGCTGCAATGAAAGCATGCAGACGGTTGGCTCTGAAATAGATGGATGACCGGGCTTTGCGTGTGTGTGTGTGTGTGTGTGTGTGTGTGGTCGCCACAGAATCACCGTCCCTCCCCACCATTAGGCTTCCGTCCTGCTCCTTTTGTTCTCCCTTGAATCAGCGAGTCAACAAGCAGCGCGGCCTTCCAGGGCATGAGTAAGCAAAGTAGTCATGCAGTGAGTCAGCCATTGAGGAGAGGAATGCCCTTCTTTAATTAACTTTAACAGTCGGCCGTAATGGAAAGGCACACACAGCAGCCAAGACTGCAGCAAAAGCACAAAGAAAGAGAGAAATGGCAAGATATGTAATGAGGAGAGGAGGAGCGCTATAGAGGAGGAGGAACACAAGAACACAAGACGAAAGGGAATATAAAGGTTCAAAGTCTGACTAATATTCAAAGTCTGCTTTTTAATTTCAAATAACGAGGAAAAAGATGAATGAAGAAGAATAATTAAAACACTAATAAGCTTGTGGCACACGGCGGTCAACCGGTACAATACGCATGTTATCACTCATGAATTGCCATGGTAACGGTGCGTTGAGTGGCAGCTCTGTGACACTTCACCAGTGACAGATGCATTTTGAAGCTGTGATGTTGAGAAGTGTGGCTGTATGAGGTTCTTCTGTTGAGCCCAAAACAAACATGACAACAAACAAGCTATTCCCCTCAAACATCACATCAGTGACGGCATGTCAATATATGCTCGTTACAAGCATAGCGTCTTCTCAACATTAAACAGGAAGTTAGGCTTAACAAAACCTCAGTTAGGTTGAAGAAAAGAGCGTGTTTGACGTTAACTTGACCTCATCACACACACACACACACGCACGCACGCACGCGCGCTCCTCTCTTCCTATTATATGAATCTATCCCATAATGCAGTGGGTCATGTATCACATACAAACACTTGCACGCTAAACGGGCGTCGGTGTCAGATACCAAGGAGACCTGAACAAGCTGCATTACTTGATGTCTTGGCGGTGAGAACAAGGAGACGGGAAACTGAATCTGTTATCTACGCTCTCTTGAAAGCCAGCAGACTCCAAGGCAACGACTTAAAAGTCCAAAACCCAAAGATATTCAGTTTTTGATGGAATGAGAGAGAAATTCATCAAATGGTCACATTGAGAGGCAGGAACGGAAAAATAGAAAGTATTGACAAACTGACTAACACACTGTCAGTTTGGGAATTTGTTGCATATAGAATAATGACCGAAGGTCTATATCCCACAACATGCAACTGTATACAACTGTAGTAGTAGTAGTAGTACTTAGCAGTAATGTTACTGTGGCACGATTGTTTTCTATAAAATGACTAACCTGCAAATGGTTGTCATCCTGCATTCTTGTATGATCTATCACCTCATCACACGCACACACACACACACACACACACACACACACACACACACACACACACACACACACACACACACACACACACACACACACACACACACACACAGTAAAGGTCTTTATGCCTCGTGTGTGTAAGTATGTGTGGTTTGGCCTGTAGTAGTATAGAAAGGTGATCCATCAGATCCACGTGGCTACGCCTGGATAGGAACGCAGACCCCACCAGTGGAGGGTGATAAAAGCAAATGAGCACTGATATCATATAATTAAAAGACAACAGCAGACCAGAAGAAAAAAATCTGAGGGAAGGAAAAGGATGGAGGTGATGAGAGTAGAGACAGTGTAGATTGGCCTGATGTCAGGATTACTAGACCAGACAGCCATGTTTATGGAAATTAAGTGTGAGTTCACTGTGAGGTTTAGAAAACAACATGCTAATACAGCACAACATTCCCCCAAATCCTCTTGTGTAGGTTTAGGAAAAACGTAGTCACATGAGGCTGAGCCATTGGTGTTAGTGTGAACAGAAGACTTAAAGGGTCCAATATACATGTAGCCCCATTAACATGGAGGTTTTAATTTGTGTGTCCCAAAATGATCCCAATAAACCTTTCATTTGCAAAATATTTCCAATGTGTGTCCCTGTACACAACACCGATATATTGACTATATCACAACCTGATGGACTGTTTATTTACATATTTATGTATTTATTCAAAATATTCTTGGTTTAGGATAGAGGACCCCACAAAGAGGTTTTCTGCAGCAAACTCACATTCAAGATTTGTCTTGTTGAGGATGAAAAGACACAAAGGCACATCGACACGCATGTAACCACCCACATGGAGACATGGCGGCTCCGGTCAGTGGTTTCCATGGAGAACAAAGAGCTGACTCAGCCACTCACAATTATGAGGAACAGTAGATCACACATGGACCAGAGTTACTGCACTGTGACTTTACGAAGATACGGACCAGATGTGATCGGGAATATTTGAAGGCTTTAAGGTTCTCACTTTGCTCATGTGTTGAAAAAAATCAAGTACAATGAATGTAAAAACACAATGAACATGTAAAAACATAGTTTTACATTTGCATTTACAAAACTCTTAATTTTCAGTAATGTTATATTTTTTTAGTATTTAGCTGTGTCCTTAATTCTCCCTATAAATAAATGAATACATATGGTTCAGATCATATTCATCTGTTGTTTAACAGTTCAGTTTCAAATATCAGGTTCATTCATTACAGTAAGTGCAAGTTACTACTAACAAGCAGGAAAAAGACAAGATTGGTATTGTACGTTTCTGCAAACTACTAGAATCAAAAATATGTTTCAGAAATGAGTTTCATATGAGCCTTGCATCACGTTTGGAGCATTAACGTTGTGAAACGATTGTTAAGCTCTAAGCAAAAAAAGTAACAATGTAAATAGTGTAAATTGGACTTTCTCACATAAAGCGTGAAGGCATTGTTTTTCTGTTAGTCGAGATGACATCACGCCACAAAAGTTATGTTTCGGCAACATGAACGAACGTTAGATTCACATTAGGACATTGGGACTATTTCCTGAACTGCCATTAGACTGAGCTGAACATTTTTCCTGGAGATTGGGCTTTTATACTGAAATTTGAATTCCTGTTTAAGCTTTGACCAATTTATTAATAAACAAGTCAGTATTTTATTCCTCTAATTTTATACTTTTTTGCATTATTCCAATGTGACTTGGAATAACTTGAGAATGTGTTATGAGGTTACACTGGAAAACCCTTAAGAGGGTCTTCCCTACTTGCTGATGTGATTTATGAGGAGAGATTCCCCGAGGAGATGACGTGTAGACAGAAAAGATAAAGGAGGTGGAAAAACAAAAAGATGGAGATGGTGGGTCGAGGCACAAAGCGTGAGAGAAACGCTGAAAATAGGGGGGTGGTCTGGTGTGTGAGGTCAGTGTATGTGTCCTTAATGCTGCCACAGCTGTGTGTGTGTGTGTGTGTGTGTGTGTGTGTGTGTTTCATTTTACAGGCTGCTTCTCTAATGACATTTCTGATAACAACATAACAATACAGCTCATTACTGTCGTTGCCTCTTCCCACACATATTCTCAAACACTGACAATGAGGACAATACAGCTCATTACTGCATCGCGGTTAAAGACATAAACACACACGCCGGCCCGAACGTTGTCACATTGAAAAGGGGAACTCGGCCGGACAGCTTGAGTCCTGTGATTGGTTGCCGTGGGATACTGACAGCTTATCGTGACGTTGTGGGTTCAACCCCCAGCTAGTGAGGCTTCACCTACGCACTTCCACCTCGTCATTATCTGGGACCTGGAAAAGTACAAGCTGTTACTGGCTCCATAGATATTTCTAGATGAAAAAAAGTGCATGTTGAGGAGTGAAAGCGAAGAGAAAGTTTGTGTAAAGGCAAGGTGAAGTGTGGTCTTAGTCTATGTTTTTGTCCCATGAAAAGACCAAAACCATTGAAAAAAAGTTTAGTTGTATGGGAACATCATCATTTAAGTACTTTTATTTCATCTTTTGGGTTTTGTTTTTGTATGTTAAGCATTTATTTAAAACTGTTTTTGTAAGGTTAGTATGAGCCCTTCATATCTACATAGGACCCGCTGTGGGTCCTTTTCACAGAGTCCACAATGCTGCACGATAGAGCTGCAGCTATCAAATCTTTTTGTAATCCAGTAATCTACTGATTATTCCATTGATTAATTGGATAATATAACTATATAATATAACTATAAACAGGAATAAAGATAAGAAAACCACCATGCACGTTTCTGGTGTTTTTTTAACGATTCTGAAAGACGACGCTCCGACAGTAAAGGCAGCGTTCCCAGCCCGGCTCTGGCCGTACTGCATAATGTGAACAGGAGACCGGATCAAACGACCGGTTCTTAAAAGACTGCCGGTTCGCAACACTGGCTCACCAGTATCTTACGGTGCGGGGGGAGACAGGTGTTGCAGGCACAGCAACTTTCTGTACGAAAAAAAAAAAACGATTGACAGTTTGACGTAGGGGTGGGCGATACACCGAAAATGTACCGATACCGAAATTTACGACGACAACCATCCAGTCTGTAACAAGAAGGGAAAGTGTGGGTGAGACGAAAATGGAGCCCGCCGGTTTAAACGATGAAGCGGCTGCTGCCGCGGCAGCCGAAGTAAAGGTGCGTGTCCACAGGCAGCGGTGTTTCCCCGCGTCCCATTCATTGTCTATGTGAAAAGCTGTGCAATGCATTCTGGTAGCGTCGCGGCGAATGTCGAGAGACGGCGCGCGAGTTGGCCGCTCCTCATTTGCCTAAAGTTGAAGTCGAATCTACTTTATGCTAATCAGAGGCGCCGGGCTCGACTCGCCGCCTCGGGAACGCTCGCGAACGCTCGCAAAAATGTGTTGTTTAAAGGAGAGCGCCTGTCAATCATCCTCTAGTGGCAGCCCACCAAGCGTGCAATACTGGGAAGCGGCGCGTCCACACGCGTTTAAAATCGCCCCTGTGGACACGTACCTTAAATCCGGTCGAGGAGGAAGAGCACCTCGTTCCCAAAAGAAATGCGTCATCGATCGTTTGGCAACATTTTGGGTTCAGCGAGGACAATGTCGATCAGAAAAATGTGAAATGTATTACCTTTGCACAAGTCATTGTTTACTTTTCCAGTGGCAAATGTGAAATGTATTTTGTTTACAAGGGATGCAACTTGTTTCTCCCGTTATAGAGAACCTGATTACTTGACAACTCCATATTTTGAATTTGTTTATAGAGACTGTATTTTTAATACTTTGTTATTTTATACTACCAAATAAATAATATAAATCTTAACTACAGTGTAGTTTTACAGTCCTTTAAAGTGGCATTTTTTTTAGGCGCGGGGGGGGGGGGGGGGGGGTTACTTATCGTTAATTTATCGTTATCGAGGTGAGTTCCTCAATATATCGTGATATTGATTTGAGGTCATATCGCCCAGCCCTAGTTTGACGCTCAAGTCACTCCGCCTGATTACTTTTCTTCACAAACATTCAGCGAAGAAGAGACCGGGGTCAGAGCCAATCAGAGACGAAGGCCCGTCCCTACTCAGCCTCTGGTTGGCTCAGACCGTGGTGATTCATCTCTGCATGCTCTGGGGGAAAAAAACGTTAAGCTACACACATGAACAGACCAGCTGAATGGAGCACCGTTGCGACCAAGGAACGTATTAAGCTTCACTTGGTCTCACTCTGGAGCCCTGTCTTCCTCAAAAACAGTCCGTGTGGAACAATGATCCCTGCACCGAGCAGGCTGCATAATGTGCGAGATTGCAAGAATATGTAAAAATGAAAATTTGTTTTGGTTATTTCTTCCATTAAAATGGTTTTGGTTTGACTCACAATTTGTATCTCATGGGAGAGTTTTCAAAACTTGGCTGTACAAGTAAGATTGCGATTTTTAAAGAGCTACTGAATTGAATCTGATGGTTACCCTGAAGGTAAGAAATCAATCTCAAGACTAATGGTACATTTTGCGAAATGGTGAGCAGTAGTGTATGCATCATTTGTAGTTAATGGGCTAAAACATGCAAAGCTGCTTTTATTCTATTAGGGTATGTGGTCAGAAAAAACACCAAAAAAGGCTAGAGGCATTTTAAGAGCTGTTTAAAGGTTTAGATATAAAAGTTAAAGAGGCGCTATTCTGCTTTTCCCCCTTTCCTTTATGTTGTATGTAAAATGTCTCATCAGTTTCAAAGCCAAAGCAGAGTGAGCCAGCTGACCAATTAGTGCAGACTGGGCTTTTTGGGAGGGAGGGGCGGGAGATCAAACTGTTTCAAATAAGAGCTGCTGGAGCACAGCCAGGATAGCAAAATGAATTAGATCATGGAAACATGTTCTATTGGGAACTTGAAATACAAGTATGAACAAAAAAGAAGCAGAATAGGCCATTTTTAAATGTTCCTTGAACCACTTTGAGGACAAGAGTTTCAAAATGACGTAGTAACGCATAACCTCGGATCAAAGTGACGTCTGCAAACTTCCCAACGTCACAACGTCCATCCCAGTATGTTTTTTTGTCACTAATTCCCACGCATTTATCCACTGATTTCAAGCTGATCTCTGCTGTCGTTTCCACCACCATACGGTGGGACACTGCCCGTCCAAATTACGAAATTATCTTTCGAAAAAAACTGAATTAGACAGTGACCTTTTCAATTCCAAGTGTCTTAACTCGACACATTAGGGACACAACTCCCTGACAGCCCTGTGTTACTGTGTGGGTTAACCTCATGTGCAGACACATAGATGGATGTCCCCTTCCCAGAACCACAGCCAACACTCACAGAAGGAGAGAAAACTGGACGTGGATACAGCAATTCGATGGTTAACCACAAACTGGACAAAAAAAAGGGGAGTGTTAGGAGGTTCCCAAATCAATACAATTAATTGGGAATATATAAATACTGAGACAAATATATTTACTTCTGCATTTTCATGTTCGGTGTTAATTATATTTCTTACTATTAAGGATATAGATTCAGAATTTGATGGAAAAGTCTTGAGTTGAACTCTCTATAGCATAATATTGTGAACAATTTCTTTTTACATGAAACCATCTAAAAGCTGACCTCCCATGTTTCATCTTCTCTGACATGTTTAGTGAAGCGTAATCTCCATAGGCAAATATCCTGCTCTATATGTCTATAGTGACAGCACAGTCTAACTCTGAGCCAATAGCAGAGTGGTTTGGGCCCTGCCATATTGGTGTAAATATCAATTCTCGGCTGACCGGACTGTTTGGTGTTTAATGTTATTTCCTGTCTCTCTCCACCATCACTATCAAATAAAGGCAAAAAATGCCCAAGAAATAATCCAAAAAGAAGCAACTGCATTCCCATCATGGAGTAGATCCATGGTTTCTCCACAGGAAGGAATCCAGGAGGCATCTGGATTAAATACCAGGAACTCTCAACAGGTTAGGTCCCCCCCCCAAAAAAAATAGACAGCAGGAAACCAATAAGTTCAATTCTGTGACTGATTCACAAACTACTGTGAGACCGAGTTGCACTCAAGGACACTTTGACGTGTGGACAGCAGAGCCTGGGATTAAACCACCAACATTGTAGTGAAAGGACGTCCTGCTCTACCCACACAGCCGCCCCCAAGCCAACATAAACCATCTGGTAAATCAAGAGTCTTGATTTTGGGTTATGCTAGAAAAGATCGGGTACAGTGGTGCTGTTCGTCTTAGTTGCCTCTTCACCACAACAGTCAAGTACAAGTACAGGTTTTCCCCAAGACAAGGATCCGGAGACCACTTCACTGGTGGAAACCAAACCAGGAGCTCCAACAACACAATTGCAGGGTCACTCGTCTCCATTATGTCCACAAAAATTCAGATCTGCAAAGTTCTACAGTCATACTGATGAATGAATTGTGTGTGTTACCTGGTTAGGGATGTGCAGGTTAAAGTCTAGTCCACAGACAAACTCTGAGTGATGTTCCACAGTTTCCAGAAGAGGCTGAGCCCTACTGTAGTCCCAGAACCTGCACACACAAACACACATATTTCACTTGTGAAAACTTAGAGCAAAATAAAGATCATTACATAAAAGTAAAATTACTCTTTGAGCAGGAAAATGTTGGTGAATTTTCCTGAAGACTTATTTTTCCTAGATAATTTGGCACAGACAAGACCAAACAATAATTAACACAATTACAAACCGAATGAATCCTTTGACCACAATAATTGAATCAGTAGATCCTTGAGTCTAAGTGGACGTATGTACGAAATCTGAAGAAATTCCCTCCAGAGATATCATGTTCATGAGATTGTACCGGACTGATGGAAATACTGTCATGTTTGTCACGAGTGTTTTCAGTACAAAACATGAGCAACTGTGTCAAAATAATTTTATTTGATTAAAAGCCAAAGGTATCAGACAGTGTACATAAAAACTGGGAAAAAGTTAACCATGACTCTCATCAACAATTTTCGTGAGATACTGCATTCACAAGGAAACATCATGCCTCTGGTAATGGTTTTTGCTGCGTATAATAAAGATAAAAACTGTGAAATTGCTTGCACATTATTTTCTTCCAGAAAGGAAGACTAAGAACAAAAATGCTGGTCTGTTTGTTTTTTCCACTCATCCATCATTTCATCCCAAGCAAGATACGTCATGGTATATTTCATGGTCCTAAGAGAAAACGCTATTTATATTCACATAACTTTTTTTGTTTTTTTTTGTCCAGACATTGATGCACGACTTACAATTTAGTGCCTGTTTTCTGTTAAAGTGGCTCCTGATATTCATGGTACCCAGAGGGTTAAGTCTATTGATTTTGGTGAACCTTTAGCCTTTCATCTAATGTCATGAGTGTGTTTAACTCCTGACCTTTCCTCTGACATCATGATTAGGCCAAGATTTCTTTTCATACGCAAGAAATGGGGGAAAAAATGAGCTGTTAAAAACTTACTGAGCTCTAGTCCCCAGAGGCAGATTTTTTTTGATGGACACATCCATGAGCCAAAACTGCCTGATGCAAGCTAAGTTAGAGTCATGATAAGGCATAATTGAAATTACCACAACTAGTAAGTCTTTAAGAATAGTTCAACCATGAAGTCCCTATATCCAGCTTTTCATATTTTGGTGCAATGAACATGACCATCATAGTGTTATTTTCATAAAAAAGAAAAAGGTAGAAATACTACCAAGATCACTATAGGATTACAAATTATATTATGCAGTTATGCATGAGCAGGATTTAACACAGACATTAAGGGAAGAAGGTGAGTACGAGATGTGCAGAGACTGGAAGGGTTTAAACGATATAAACTGGAATGGATGTAAAAAATGCACTCTAGAGAGTGAGATTAATCAAAATAAAGATGCAGAAAAAGTAAAAGAGAAAGTAGAGCAAGAGATGAGAAGTGGAAGGAAACAGAGAGCCAATAAAACACTGCCTCAAGACGTCAGACAGCAGCAGCAGCCAATCAGACTAATTGAAAGACTGGGTCTATTCCTGGTCTTGACAGAGGGGTGTGTGTGTGTGTGTGTGAGAGTGTGTGTGTGTGTGAGTGCGTGTGAGCGTGTGAGCGTGTATGTGTGTGTGTGCACACCAAAGCCCTGACGCAGCAAACACTCCCTCCAGATTCATCCACTTTGCAAATGTAATTAAATCATTTTCAGAGGGAACACTGCAGCTCCCATCGGGCTCCATTAGGCCCATATTAATACTGGAGTTGCAACACACACACACACACACACACACACACACACGCACGTACACACACAGACAGACACACACACACACACACGCGCACACACACACACACACACACACACACACAAACAAACAATGAGCGATGGGTGTCTAGGGAGTGTCAGGTATTGAGAGATATTATATATTGAGTGACTTGTTAGTGTAAATCATTGCTCACACTCACTTTCCCTGTGTGTACCTGTTCAGCAGCACGTGTGCGTGTGTGTGTGTGTGTGTCTGTCTGTGTGTGAACGTGCGTGTGTGTGTGTGTGTGTGTGTGTCTGTCTGTGTGTGTACGTGCGTGTGCGTGTGTGTGTGTGTGTGTGTGTGTGTGTGTGTGTGTGTGTGTGTGTGTGTGCGGTACAGACTAATTTACGTTCATTCTTAATGAGCAGAGTGAGTTTGGTTTTGGACTTTGGCACCGATCGATAACTCAATCAAGAAGTAAACAAACTTTATCTCAGGAAGTTTAAAGACCGTTGACCGATCAGTATGAAGATGCTTTAGAGCAGCACTTTGACATGATTAATCTTCATTTCTCTGGATGCAGACGTCAGGTTGTTGCATAAGAGAAAAGTAACAGGATTCAGTGGCACGTTCAGCCGGCTCTTAAAAATGACGTTCCCGCACAATGAAAGGACATTGTGGATTATGTTTTGAGGGAAGCGTATTTTGTCGTGGGTTACATTTGTTCTTGAAGTAGCACACATTCGTTTCAAACGAGTCTGTGGAAGTCCACATAGGGAGGAGGAAAGTGCAGTTTAGGCGTATGGGAACGTAATTTTGCAGGAGACGGGACTTCATGGCCATACATGAAAGCTGGGTGAATAAAAAGAGGCATTAACACCTCCTTCAGGATGCATCCCACTGCCTCCATGATCTCTTTCCAAGGACCCGTTGTCTTTGAAGCCCCAACACGATTAGATTGCATGTGTGGGGATGGCGGTGCACACTGTAGACGGTTCACTTCATAGCTACTCTCATACCCCGATACACTTGGCCAATCGCTGCATAATGTGGCCGTGATTGTCGGATCATATCAGAAATTCCACAAGTAGAAAGGTGATTTTAGATAATATGATGAGTTTACACCGACACAAAGCCAATTTCTCACGCCATTCCCAACAAAGTTACATTTCATCTTGCAGACAGACCACACAAAGCATACTTTTGAGAAATATTGCCAATATGTAGTTATTTCGGCATCCCTTTTATCCCTTATTGCAATTAAAGCAATAATAGTTTATTTTGGGTTGATCCAGCCGTAGTAAAGCAGCCAACGTGTTGCTTAGCAACTTTAGATGATGTTATGAACTCAGACAGGACAGTGTTTGGTTTCCTGGTGTATCTGGAATGTCAGCCATGATGAATGAAACCTCGTCAGTACATGGAGGTAAGCCCCGCCTCCTCTCCGGCACGTCTAGCAAGAGTGACGCAAAAGAGCGAAGGTCAAACTGTCCTCCCGTTCTTTTTTCATGCCATTTTTACATTCCTGTGTGTCCGGCAAATGCAAAAAAAAGAAGTCATGTGACGAGACGGGTATATGCGCATTGCCATGACAACATTGGAAGTCAATATCTTACTTTCTATAATTTTGTGTACTTTGTGGTGCCTTTGTTATATTAAGGCTTTATTATTGTAAGTCACATGACCATGACCCAGAAGTTTGCGCCGTGAAGCTCAGAAAAGCCGAAGAAATGGGAAACCATGGTTGGTCTACCAGGCAATCGGGTAGTAATAGATTACGTTATTTTATGAAGTACTGTTGTTCTTGATTATATGATGAAATGAGAGATGCTGGATATTTTTCTTTGTTGCTTTTTAGCTTGATTCTTGAAAAATTTCCCTTCAAGTTTTTACGATGTGAATCAGTAAGAAGACTCTGTTACGACCAGTGAAGAAAATGTTTTGTCCTCGTGGTAGAGATTTAAAAAGAGCAAGGCCATAATTATTATGCTATATATATATATATATATATATATATATATATATATATATATATATATATATGAGGGGGGGATGTGTCCCATGTGTTTTCATTTGGTTCAATATGTTTCATGACAGGGCACCATGTTGGAAATAATCATTAGCAACTGTAATCATAATCATAACTAAACGTAACAAAAGACCATTATTAATAATAGTGGTTCTATGGAGTCAGCCAGGCTGCTGCTGTTCTTCCTGTGGTTTGTGTGTGTGTGTTGCACCACTGCTGTGGGTCGGTAGAATCATGTAATTTCAGTTCATACGATTATGATTTTACTGAATTCATCCCTAATCTCAATGAAACAAAAAAAGAAAAAAAGAAACAGCAATTTAATACAATACACAATAAAAACAAAATACAAACTCCACTTCATGGCTACGGCCTTGAAAAAGAGCCAACATTTCTGTGTTTCTTTGGAGGGTAATTCACATCACTGTGATGCGAATATGTTTATGCACTGCAACGTGACCATGAAAACATACATTTACTTAACTTCTATGTAATTCTAAACATCTAAGAATGTATAAGCTCGGTGAATGGGGTTTATGTGCTCACTCATTCACAAATACATCTAAGTGAAAGTCCAACACATTCATCACCCCTAGAGCGGAGCAATACGTCAGGTACGTGATGAAGTGCAGCAGCAATAAAAAATCTCGGCTGAAACTAATGCATTCCTGTCACAGCGCTCCCATTCAGTGCATTAAGAAAAGGAGTAATAATCCTGCAGCTAAGAGCCACTATAGCCCTGATTGGCGTCATAAAATGAGCTGCAGCAACAATTTACTGCAGACTGTAATGAGTTGGCTTTTTAGATCTGAATATTACGAAACAATGCAGCAGCAAATATAGAAGAAGAAGAACTCAGAACTCTTCTTTACTACCCTATAAACAATATTGCATCTCTGCGTTAGGGTGATGAACTCCGGGTTAGGAACCACTGATGGGTGAAAGGAGAGCTGATGATGGTGGATTAATCAATTAGTACTGCTGATCTCAAAACTGTGATGTATTGCAGTGTGGTTGTATGAGGTTCTTCTCCATAGTTATCACCTACAGTAGATGGAGTTTGGAGAAAAAGACAATATCACTTTAAATGGATGCTATATAGAGAGCTCAAAATCTTCAACACCAACGTTAAATCCGTACTGCTGTACAGATTCGAAAACATGGAACACTGCCATCATCGGCAAACTTCAGACATTCATGAACCACTGCCTAAGACGCATCCTTGGGGATCTTCTGGCCAAACACAATCAACAACATCACCCTGTGGGAACGCACCAACCAGGAACCAACAGAAGTACAGATGAAAAGGAGAAAGTGGAACTGGATTGGTCACACACCGAGAAAAAAACAACACAGCAATAGCCAAACATGCACTGACATGGAACCTGCAGGGCAAATGGGGGAGAGGTCGTCCCAAGAAGACCTGGAGAAGAAGCACAGAGCAAGAGTTCAAAAAGGAGGGACTGAGGTGGCAACAACTGGAGAAAATGGCCCAAGACAGGCGATACGGTGGAAGCGATTCATCAATGGCCTATGTTTGGAAAGGAATAGAAAGCCCATGAAGAAGACGATGTTGAGAATGTTTTTGGCTGGACCATAGAGGGCCAGCCCTATATGTGGCTGAGTAAGTAAGAAACTAAGTAACTGACTGATCAAGTTGCACCATTGGTTGTAACAACAATGTTGGGCTGGTGGGGCATGACGTTGGGAGGAATTAGATTAGAGGTTGTGGCCTTCTTTAGCTCTGCACTGCCAAAATGTCAAGAGTGATTCATTGATGGATGTCATGATATTATTGACTGTATTTGGTTGGTATTAGCTGATGTAAGCACGCATCATATTCTGCATCGAGAAAAAGGAATTGGAATTTGATATAAAAGTATGAAGAAATTGATTATATGTATTATTTCTACATATATTGCTAAGTAGGTGAACAATATGATCGGGGGTGTGAGGGTTAGAAAGGCAGCTTTAATAGTTTTACACAAGGACCTTCAGTATTTGTATCAAGTGGTTTGTGAAAAATAAGGTGTAGAACTTTAGTAGACTTCAGCTGTCATTTCAATGTGCCAGATACATATTTATTGAGAATTGAATATTTTCTAGTGCTGTGTCAATATAAGCATCATATCGGTATTGACAGAAATGCAGTATTAAAAGGACTCAGAGCCAAAAGAAACTAGACCAGGATTAGGCATGGCAGGATATAAAAATATGTCATGATTATCCCACCAAAGAAATTGTGATTCATAAGATTATCCCGATAATCATCAAAATTCTTTAAACTCTTAAAATGGCAGCAAAACATCCACTATGTTTTGCTGCCATTTTAAGAGTTTCATCACTTCTCCTCATATTGGAATCAAGCTCTCTTCTTCACTTCTATACATGATAGCGAGCCACACAGCCTTTTCAGCTTTTTTGTCCACCATCATCACCATCGATTACTCACTCTATCTTTTTTTTTTTAACATGTCCGGCATTTAGCAGACGCTTTTATCCAAAGCGACTTACAATAAGAACATTTGTCGGAAGAACTTTTTCCAATGTTTTCTGTGTTTGTATGGAAGATACTGTGGGCTCTGAGTCATATGTGATTTAGATTATAGGTTTAGATGACATTCATTCATGTGTGTGTGTGTGTGTGTGTGTGTGTGTGTGTGTGTGTGTGTGTGTGTGTCCAAGACCAGATGACTGTCCCAGTTAGACAAATACATGTTATTTGTCTGAATGTCTGTCTTTTGTCTGCAGACTCCAGGGTAGGCAATTATTTAGCTTCTATTGTATTTTATTCTGTGGAAGCGTCCATTCACCTGTCAGCTTTAGAAACGTGTCTCACTATTACTATGAAAATCATTAACTCACAGCAGACAAGAGAGAGAAAGGGAGAGAGGGGACATGAGGACAAACCTGAAAACGTTTCAGAGAAGAGAAGTGACGGAAGACAAGAGAAAGAAGTGCAAAGACAGTGATCTGATCCTCCCCCATCATTTCATGTCACCGATGCCTTTAATTCAAACGGGAAATGAATGTTCACACAAACACGGAGAGAGAGAACATGCTATCTTAAGTAAACATGGGACGTAGAAGCAGCTGTGAAAAGAGGAGAACAAGACCTCACAAGTCTCCGTTGTTTTGGGTCAGTGGTTTGTCCACAGAGACATAGGGACCACGTAATGGATGCTTAAAATAGCATAAATGCACTAAAACCCGAGATATAAGAGTGTGGCATTTATGGACATTATTCTTCCACAAAATGAGACGTGACGACAGTTCAAGGCTGGAAAAAGTAGCACCACAAAGGAGAATAATGGAAATTATTAAAGAACGAGAATGCAAGAAATCCTCCCTGACAACAGGACAGGCTCTTATTTTGACACAATGTGGATGGAGGTGGAGATAAATTAACCCAGTCTCCTACAAAATAACGTCCCCTTTGAAATAAACCACACTCTCAATTAAGTTTCCAGGGAAGCTGGAGTGAACCGAAAGGCTGCAATGTGCGGTTCCCAGTCTGTGATTTGATTCCCGAGGCTAATCCCACTTCTGGTCGGTTTGAGAAAGGAGCCTGATTGGAACGGCAGCCGGACCGGTCCTTCAAGATGCCCTGTGTTAAATAGCTGGCATGGTTGTGAATCAGGACAGCGGCGTCTTTCATTGAGGAGCTCGCCATTTGGTCAGAGTGTTTTTTAGTGGTGTGTGAGCGTCCGTAGTCCTCATCATTGTTATACTTGGTTTGGTTTAAAACGTGTTTAGAAGCACTAGGAGGGGTGCTGTTCCAGTTGTTTACTAGGCTTAGTTCGTGAGTTTTTTGTTTATTTTGTTGATAGTTGATAGCTCTTTTATTTATTATCATTGTTCTCATAGCTCTGATATATTGATTGCTTTGATTTAATCAGCATCCACAGGACAAACAAATGTAAATACTGAAGAAACTAAAAATTGCCTTTGAAAAGTCAAGAGACCACCAAAGCTATTCACTTATATCCTCTATCCCTAACACCACACCAGAAGCATGACTAAAAACATCACAACCATTGATCGATGGTATCTGAGCATTCAGGGTTCCCTCAGAATGCTCCAATCAAAACTAACGACTGAAAAAGCAAAGAGGAGGATGAGGTGGGTGGAGAGAGGAAATGAGGTATGAAGCAGGATTAATAGAAGTCAGTGTGGCTACAGAAGAGTGTGCGCACATGTATTTGCATATGACTGTGCCGTCTGTGCATCCACTTATTGTTCTTTGTGTGTGCAGGTGGATCTGATCAGTGTTTGTACGTGTTACAACGCACAGGAAGTGGGAGAGCAGCAGGTGTGTGAGCAGTGTACACGAAGGAAGGTGTAACCGAATATGCCAACAGGTGGATGTGTGGGCGCGCTCAGATTTAACATTTAATACAAATTCACCTGCAATCATATGGATGACCGACAGCTTAATTTCAACTGGTTTTAATCGGACAATTTATCAGCAAATTAGCTCTTTTCCCTTGAAGAATAAAACACATTTCTAGATACACAAGAGAATCTCATGTCTGTACGGTATTTGGATCACATGACAGTCACAAACATGACTGATGGAGTTTTTCTGCTGAGGACTGGCTCGTATTTTAACGCAGATCTGTATCCAAATGTAGATCAATCAGAACCCAGACCTCCTCCCTACGTGGACTTCCATGGTCTCAATTGAAACATATCTGAGATACGACAAGGGCAAACATAAGCCACAACAAAATAGGTCTGCCTTGAAACACAGTTCACAATGTGGTCTCGGAGACCAGGCTGAAATACAAAGCTACAGCCGGGAGATGCTTACAATAAAGACTGGAGTGTGGAAACTGGTCCTGGTCTGGACAGTGCAGCACTTAACCCCCTTAAAAAAGTCAAATCAAGGTTTTACAGTTCTGTTTTTCTACAGATTTATCAAACAAGATATGAGGTGGTAATCAGTTGTGGATTTTGTTACTTTTGGCCTCAGCTAGAGCAACTTTTAACCATTAATGATTGTTTGTGTACGTCTTCATAATGCTGGCACGGTCAGGACACATGAACAGAATGTCAAACATTCACAATGTATGCTCAAAATATTATTAAGCAGTATATATAATTTAACACGTTCAACAAAAGTTAAAAAGTGGATAGAATCTGGAGATTTTTGACAAATTAGTTCAGACAAGGTAAAAGCCTATCTCGCTCAGGGCTGGACTATGGTAGATCTTTGTATGTGGGTGTAGAACAGATGTCTCTTTGTTGTCTGCAATTAGAGCAAAATGCAGCTGCTTGTCTTCTTCTGGTGATATGTGATCTGTTAACCCCCGTGACGGCCTGCCTCCACTGGCTTCCTGTCTGTTTCAGGATTTATGAATATTTCATTGCTAGTTTTTAAGGATTTGAATGGACTGGTGCCACCTTAAAGGTCCCATATTATGAAAAACAGGTTTTCTCTGGTCTCTACATCTATAAACTGGTCCTCCCTGAGCCTGCCACCTCCCAGAATGAGGAAAACAAGCGACTCCTGCATGGTCTCTGCAGCCCCCCCACTGGTACAACGGTGCTCCTACAGGTTGTTCAGATTCAGCTCCTGTTGTTACGTAACGAAGGGAGTCATTTGCATAGGCCGAACTCCTCTGCGGGCTGCACAGTGGTCTAGGCAAGGCAAGGCAAGGCAAGGCAACTTTATTTGTATAGCACATTTCATACACAAGGCAGACTCAAAGTGCTTCACATCATAAAACAAAGTGAGAAGAAAAAGAAAAAAAAATTGAAGAATTAAAAGAAAATTAAAAAAAAAAAAAAAAAAATTTAAAATGCATTACAGAAAGAAAAGAGAATAAAAACATATTTGCAATAATTAAAAACAGTGCAGACATTAAAAGATTTAGCAGAAAGCTATGGTGAACATAAAAGTTTTCAGTCTAGTTTTAAAAGTGGTCAGAGTTGGGGCAAGTCTAACATCATGGAAGTTTATTCCAGCCATTTGTTGCATAGTGACTAAATGATGCTCTCCCGTGATTGTTGTTTACTCTGGGAATCACTAACAGATTGGTCTCAGAAGATCTTAGTGGTCTAGAAGTCTTATGTAGTGGGAGCATATCAGTGATATACTTCGGCCCTAGACCATGTAGTGATTTATATGTGAGCAGGAGGATTTTGAAATCAATCCTCTGACATACAGGGAGCCAATGTAAGGATTTAAGAATTGGTGTAATGTGCTCACATTTTTTGGTCTTTGTAAGAACTCTAGCAGCAGCGTTCTGAACAAGCTGTAGCTGCCTGACAGTTTTTTTCGGAAGACCTGCAAGGAGACCATTACAGTAGTCTAGCCTACTAGTAATAAAGGCATGTACAAGTTTTTCTAAGTCTTGAGCTGACATGAGCCCTCTAAGTCTTGCTACATTTTTTAGGTGATAGTAGGCTGATTTTGTTACTGATTTAACGTGACTGTCGAAATGTAAATCAGAATCCATAATAACCCCAAGATTTCTGGCTTTGTTTGAGGTTTTCAGGGACAGAGAGTGAAGGTGTTGAATTACTTTAAACCTTTCTTTTTTAGCACCAAAAACAATTATCTCAGTTTTATCCTCATTTAGTTGTAGGAAGTTTTGGCACATCCAGTCTTTGACTTGCTCAATGCACTGGCACAGAAGATCTATGGGGTGATAGTCGTTTGGTGATAGTGCTACATAGATTTGGGTTTCATCGGCATAACAATGGTGGTCAATGTTATTATTTTGCATGATTTGTCCTAGTGGGAGCATGTAGATGTTGAATAAAGTCGGCCCCAAGATTGAACCTTGGGGGACTCCACACGTTACATTGGTAGGTTCTGATACAAAGTCGCCAATGGAAACAAAATAGTTCCTATCTTGTAGATATGACTTGAACCAGTTTAAGACTGTGCCTGAGAGCCCCACCCAGTTTTCCAACCTGTCCAGGAGTATTGAGTGGTCGACAGTGTCAAATGCAGCACTGAGGTCTAATAGCATTAATATTGAAGTTTTGCCAGAGTCTGTGTTAAGACGGATGTCATTTACAACTTTAATAAGGGCCGTCTCGGTGCTATGAAAAGGTCGAAATCCTGACTGGAAGTTGTTGTGGCAGCCAGTTGAAGCCAGGAAGTGATTTAGTTGTTGGAGGACAACTTTCTCAATTATTTTACTTATGAAGGGTAGATTTGAAATTGGTCTGTAGTTGTTGATAATAGAGGCATCTAGGCTCCGCTTTTTTAGAAGAGGTTTAATGACTGCAGTTTTGAAGGCCTTTGGGAAATTGCCTGATTGAATGGAGTTATTAACTATTTGCAATACGTCTATTGATAGGCAGTCAAAAACATTCTTAAAAAAGTTGGTAGGTAAAGCATCAAGGCAGCAGGTGGATGATTTTAGATTTGTCACCGTTTCCACTAGAGTTTTAGAGTCTATGGCATGGCTATGGTCTAGTGCAGGGGTTCCCAAACTTTTCAACCCGCGACCCCCAAAATAACGGTGCCAGAGACTGGCGACCCCCACTATCCCCGGTTGTAACTGAAAAAATAAAATAAAATGTGCGCACAGGCCATACGCACTATGGCTTATCCAAACACGGGCTTAACGACAACACAAAAGAACAGAGCAGCCTGATATGAGTTTACATATAGAAATTTACTGTTTGATAAAAAGCAGAATACCTCAGTCAAAATAATATCCATGTAACATGAGTGCACAGTATTGCTGTCATGTGCAAATCTACTGGTACGCTTTGTGATGTTTACTGTGGAGCCGTAAAGTGACCTGACACCTGCAAATTATGCTATCGTTAATCTGTCGTAATCACCTCAGGAGGAAAATCTGTAGTTTTATTTTCATTTTAACTACCATGTTTCATAATTTTGACAACTATGGCTGAATTTTTCTGTATTTTATTTTTTCCAAATTTACTTTATTATTATAATTTTTTTTAATATATTTTTTTATTTGATTCATGCAAATCATTCCGCGACCCACCACTCGGCGTCCCGCGACCCCCCGGGGGGTCGCGACCCCCACTTTGGGAACCCCTGGTCTAGTGGGTAGCACTGGACCTCCTCTGCACGATGATAAGATATATAGTACAGTACATAGCTGGCTTTGCCTCGACACTGACCCTCGTAGAAGGATCTGTCCCAACCATACGGGACCAGCAACTTCACCTGAGCCACATAGGCGAGCCATAGTGATACATCCATGTAAACATTGGTGCATGCTACCGCTAGCGTAAGCGGCATCGTCTCCTTCTCTCTCCAAGTAGGCGATGACAGACGGAGCTCATTAGCATTTAAAGGTGCAGACACAGAAACAGCCTGTTCTCAGTAGAGCTCATTTGAGCAACTTTTAGACAGCTGAAATTCAGGACCACGGATGGTTTTGGGGCAATGCATATCGAAAACAGTGTTGTTCGACCTCTGACAGCTGTGAATTGATGAAAATCACTATAATAGGGGACCTTTAACATGCAGGCACCTCCATACTACAGTTAGAGCACGGAGGTCGACCAATCAGATGCTCCTAGAAAAGGTTAATATAAAAACTGCAGCAACATTTAAATCACTGCTGGAGAGACACCTCTTTTAATAAGCATTTGGTTTTAGCCTTACTTCGTCGCGCTGCATCTCTTTTATGTGCACATCATGTTTCGTGTTTTCTTCTGTTCTTAATGTTGTTTGCGTTGTATTTATTTGAATCTTAGGTTCAGCCAACTGTGATTGTTTTAAATGTGCTATATAAATATGGTTTAACTGGACCGGAGGAAGAAGAGGATAACGAGACGAGTTAATGAGGTGATTGGAGCCTCCTGCAGTCAGTCGTTATTGATGCTGAGAGGGCACACGCACACGCACACACACACACACACACACACACACACACACACACACACACACACACACACACACGCACACGCACACGCACACACACACACACACACACACACACACACACACTAAACCGGCAGGATCATTTGTAGCCCTGGCTCCATTCCATTCAGTGTTTTATTAAGATAACATCCGATGAAGCACACCCACTGACCCTCAGTTATCACAGCAGTAATGAATGGATTAAGGATTATCTCAGAGGATGGACAGTAGCAGAGTTAATAAAGGAGAAGACAGAGTAAAATAAAGATTTTTGAAGAACCCTTCAAAAGGTTCCCCTGCACCATCACAATCAGGGGATTTTCCGAGGAAAAAGTTGAGAATTAGCTGCTATGTTTTACATAATTTATATTCAGCTTCAACTATGTGTTCTTAGTTATTTCTTGTTAACACATCCAGCAGACACAGAACAACATGACCGTCCCACTGGAGTCTTGGAGCTGAGTGTGAGTCCATGATTGTCTGTCTTTTAGCTCTGTTTGTTCTCCTCCTCCAACTCCTGAGGGAAATAACTGTATCTTTAGCCGCTAAATGCTCAACTAAGTTCACTGGCTATAGTGTCTAACTGTTTGTGTCTGCTGTTTAATGCTGAGCAGGTAGAGAACAGTGACTTTATCCAACACAGTCTCAGGGCAGTTCTCGATATGTTAGGGGACATGGATTGAATGTATGCAATGTCCAGAGTAGGGTTGAAATTTGGGAATCAATTAGAATTTGATTAGTAAAAAAAACAATACTAATCAAATGCTGAAATTAGTATTTGAATGTGTGATTATTTTTATATTTTTTTTTAGAATTGTGTTTAACATTGGCAAATCTCACCTTCCTCATCTTAGCCTACCCACCTAAATGGATGCTTTTGTCACATGAAGTCTGATTGACAATAAAGTTTTCTGAATCACAATCTCACTATCAGAAATAGCTGACAGTGGCACGCACACGCGGAGATAACCGCCCTGACTGGTTCTTTTACTTTCTGTTTAAGTTGCAGTCTGAAGTCTTATTCTTATATAGTTGTATTCCAACAATGTTTAAATTGTTTGTTTGCAGCCTCCAGGCTTCTTCATAGAAAATAAAAAAAGAAATGTTGTTTGGTACTTTTCGAATTGTTTCTTAGAATTATTACTGCAGAGGCTGTTTTCTTAAATTACAAAGACAAGCTTCCGGGCAGAATTGTCTGTGTGTACGTGCATGTGTGTGTGTGTGTGTCTGTCTGTGTGTGTCTGTGCGTGTGTGTGTGTGTGTGTATGAAGGTAAATCGATGTCAAAACAATTAGAAAGACGCGCAGCAGCGTGTGTGTGAACGCATGGTTACTTTGTTATGCGTGCGTGCGTGCGTGCGTGCGTGCGCGCAGGTTGTATGTCACGCGTAACAAGAAGCGGCGTACATATGAAGCAGCGTGCGCACGTCTGTCTGTCACTGTTTGACAAATGTTGTTACGCGTTCACACGCACGTGCGGTCGCAGATTCTGATGCTGCGCGGCCGGAATTGATCTGCTGTGCGCACCTACTCCGCGTAACTTGAACGCGTAATGTAGTTGGCCTGTTCATTTCAGTCAACCAGGGGAGGCAACTACATTACACGCTCATGTTACGCGGAGTAGGTGCGCACAGCAGATCAATTCCGGCCGCGCAGCATCAGAATCTGCGACCGCACGTGCGTGTGAACGCGTAACAACATTTGTCAAACAGTGAGAGACAGACGTGCGCACGCTGCTTCATATGTACGCCGCTTCTTGTTACGCGTGACAGAGTCTGCGCACGTCGTTTCCGCGTACATGTGAGCGCCTGACAAAAATGTTCAATTATCTTCATGCGAGCGTTAATGCGTGCGTTCGCTAAAAAACGCATGAATGTTACGCGTAGTTACTCCACGTAATGTGATCACAGGCGTGCAGCAGCCATCACGCGTGAACGTGCGCGTGAACGCGTGACCATTATAAGTCAATGAGGAAACTACATTACACGTCAGGCGCTGTGTGCTGCACAGGCGTCAAAGCACGCGGGTGTGACGCGTTCAGTTGATAGTTGCGCAAGTAATATGAAACGATTCTGACGCCATAGTGTGTGTGTGTGTGTACGTGTGTGTGTGTGTGTACGTGTGTGTGTGTGTGTACGTGTGTGTGTGTGTGTGTGTGTCATTGCAGCTGAATAATGAAATCAGTACTCAGCAGAGTATTTGAGCCAATGCAAGCCTGGATCAATAAAACAAGGGTTTGGCACAGCACCAGCTCTCACCACATTTATCTTTCAGCCTTCTTTTCCTTTGGCACTTCACTGCCTCCCTCTCTTTCCTTACCTCTCCATCATTTGAGATAAGCAACACCTGATATACATTACAGCATCACTCCTTTTTTAGCTTGACAAGTAATGTCTTTTTGTGTCAAAGCATTTTTTTTTTCTGTTGTTTTATTTGAATATTTTAGAGGCCCAAATTCTCCAGTAATTCAAAAGGAAATATCTTTGCAGACATATCTTGTTAAACATGTTTGTTTTGTCTTAGGTGTCAGACCTAGCATCTGATTAAGTGGTTTGACAATTACAACTGAATATTTTATCTATAAGGATTTTTGCAATTGGATAACTTGTAAATGTGCTATAGTTCGTATCTCTTAAAGTACTCCCAAAGATGAATGTGTTTTCTTTAAAATGTAAAATCCATTCTATTTCATACCTGTGTTGTCTATACTAAAATGTCCATATCCATACTGATTGCTGTAAAACAAACTTTATTTATTATATTATTACTCTCATTATTGACTGATCTGTCAAAAATAGAGAAAAAACTCATTACATTTTCCAAGAGCCAGAGGTGACATCTTTAAATCGCTTATTTTGCCCGACCAGCCAAAGACCCAAATGTATCGAAAACAAAAACGATTCAAAATATTCAATAAAGCTAATCCATCCATCTAATCCCACCTGTAAATGTATTTGCCATCATCAAACCTCTGACAGACATACTCACAGGTCAAAATCGATTCATTCGCTCTTTTATAGGACAGAACAGACTTTATGTTAAATCTAAGGCTGCAGAAAGTCGTAAAAAAATTCCAATGAAATGCAAAGAGATTATGAAGTAGCATATTCTCATAAGACACAGTGAGGCAGCCTTGCTTGATATTACAGATTGTATTAAGTCAGCCTCTGTAGCTCATCTCATCTCACACACCAGTTAACTTTATCACAGATCATCACATTGTCCTTACTCATTACAACGTCTAGGATGACAGCATTCAGCCCTTATGGCTGGTAACTGAAGGAACAGGAACGTAAGCAGAAATACGACTCCTTGCTGGAGACCACAACCACCGCCGCTGCATTGACCTCGAGAAAAAAAGTTCAAATAGTCAACTGTGTCTATTATAGCCAGGATCTGAGAAGTGAAGCCAAAGCTGAAGCGCCTATAAGGTGAGGTGACTGGTGATTTTAAACTGTGATTGACGGGAGAGACGGAATGCGTTTTCATGATTTGATGCACACAGAAAAACCCAAGAGACATAAAAGACAAAAATTGACACTCGGAAATATAAGAAAATGTATGAAATACGTATGTTTTAAGCGGAATAGCTCTGCAGTTTTGTGCAATTCACAGTTCTTTTGTTTTGGACCGTTGGTCTGACAAGAGAAGACATTTTAATACGCTGCCTTGGGCTCCGGGTAAGTGAGACATTTTACTTTCTGACATTTTATAGGCAAAACTATAAATCATTTAATAATTAATTGTTGTGTACAACACGTTGTACCAATTAGGTTGTTGGAAGAATGCTAAAGCCTTCAGAGCTGCAAAGTAAAGGTAAAAGCCAACATATTGAGAAATTGGCATTTGATTTGACTTTACCATCAGTGATAATCACTTTATAACATATGAGAAACAAGGACAGCAACATACCCGTTACCCATCTGCACATGTGCACCTGTGTAACACCGCATTTTCAGGGCGTGCCTGCCCTTTAGCTGCAGCCTTCAGTTATGTATAATGTGATGGATAAAAGAGCTCGGGCCAGCAAGCTTTTATATTGTGCAGAAATGCTTATGAAAACCAATGGGTGCCTGGAACAGTGGACAGAATATAGTTATTTTTAGTATATAGTAAAGAACACGTAATTTCTTTATGGATTGTGTCGTCCCTGTCAACCAGGACAACTGAGACCTCATCTGATTCTACAAAAACACCACAGTAATATCTATCCTATTAATTCTGCCATATTATTATGTATAATGCAGGAATGTCCAGAAAAGCAAGCAAGGATAATAAACTAATTTGAATTAAAAAAAAATGATTTTACACATAAGGGTGTTGAGAAACATCATCTACTTATCATGCCTTTGAGAGAAAAATTAAGCTCTGTAGAATAATATCAGGAATATCTAATTATGTGTGTCTCATAGGGCTCCCCGGAGTTTCCAGCTCAGACGCACCATTTGTGTTTCCTCTCTAATGTACTTACTTTGTGCAAACACATTCAAGTTAAACCTGTAAAACTTCCTTCATTTCCATGGATCATTAACATCAAATTAGTTACTTTACTTCTGGTGTTTTACAATACATACTTCATTTAAAACTGTAAAGTACTTAATGATCAGAACATATAATGGGGGAGTAAAGAGAAAGAAAGTAATATAAGTGATCTTACCTCACAGTAAAGTCGTATGAGCAGGATGACAAAGTCGTCTTACTGAACGGAGAAAACTGCAGGAAAGGAATAAAAAATATATTTGAAAAATGCAAAAAATTGCTTCTTTGTTACATTGATTGACATTTCAGAATTTCTAATAGAATATGAGGGTCACTTATTTGCCTTCATGACTGTAGTGGTGGAGGTAGCATCCGTATACCTGTATATGTGTTTCACATCGATAGTTACATATACATATACGCACTGCTCAAATTAACACTTAAATCACACATATGGTCCTGTCCAGGTCTCCTGGTATCTCCTCCAGGCTCTTGAGACTGTGCTGGGAGACACAGCAAACCGTCTTGCAACCTAATATATGGATGTACCATCCTGGAGGAGCTGGACTACCTGTGAACCTGATTGGGCTGCAGGTACCACCTCATGCTATGAGTAGTGACAAGGACACTAGCAGAACCCACAATTAGAGGAGAATCAGTCAGGAAGGAAAAGGAGATCAGCTGTCACCGGCCACCACATCAAAACCAGTCCTTTTTTGGGGTTCTCTTGCTTTTGCCTCTCCATTGCAACTGGTGTCACTTTCATTTGCATCAAAACATGTCAAATTGATCAACAATCACTAGGGGTTCCTAAATGGACAGATTGATTTCCCTGACATTAAACGGACTTAGTGTTACACTGTGATGATTAAGCGTTCCCTTCATTTTTTTGAGCAATCCAGGAATGTCCCAGTTAAACATCCTTGCAGTGTGTTGCTGTTTAGTCATGTTCATTTGGAGGTTTTACTCAAAAATTATTAAAAAAAAGCTGCTCTTTCAAAATACAAATTAGAAAGCAGAACACCTGCAGCGTTGTTTACGGTTTGGTCCTGCTGACTAACACATTTTCATATGTTCAGAGCTTTTTTCATCTACTAAAGTCTGTTTTGTCTTTTTTCCCCCCATCAAAGTGAAGAAGAACTTCAGGCAGGATGAGCAGAGTTTTCTGCTCAGCAGTTACAGGACTGTGTCGACACAAAGAGACAGGAAAGAGTCCACAGAGTCATTTCTCAGACTGTCTGCTAAGCACTCTTAAATCAATGTATTCTCTCACTTGTTCCACATGTCTGCTTCTCACAGTTTCACCTTTCTTATCGAGCAGATTCAAACAGAGTCTCTGCCTCGTTTAAAACTGTTCTCTCACTGCTGTCTTCTCTCAGTTCAATGTACAGCAGTTCTTATTAGCAAAAACGATATGAAAACAATACTGAGCAGCTGTGATGATGGAGAACAGAATCATCTCTGTGTGTTTTCCTCTTAATAGGCTACCTTCTTTCTGACGGAACAAAAGTCAAGTACACCACCTGATTTATTTTTAGTATTTTTCCTCTATAAGCAATTTTGTCACGTCATGGCAGGGTAAACACAGGTGGAATTAATCATATATATTATAGCCCCGCTCTGTTTAGATTGGGTAGGGCCCTGGTATAATTTATGTTGGCTCACTGGAATGACTGTGACTTAATCAATAGAATGAATCATCAAAATTAATTTGATCATTTACAGCAGTGTTTACCCTGCTATGACGTGAGGATGGTTGCATCATCAGCATACATACGCATGTTTCTTTACAGCAATGTAGAAGGTCTATTTTCATTTGTATTCTGAAATAGACATAGACTAAACTGTTCCCAAGTCACTGGAAGTTCATATATGAATAATTACAAAATGTAAATTAACAGATAAATCGTTACATGCCAAATATGATGCCATATGTTAGATTTGAAGTTGCATACAATGCATGCAATGAATACATCAGACATGCAACAGGACAAACCAAGGGGATTTAATAATATTGAAGGTCGATTTGGCACATTTAAATTGTGTGTCTGTAAAAAATATATATTGAATATAGTAGTAGAATATTGTAATACTACTTTATTTATGATATATTATATGATAAACTATGTAATAAAATAAAGAATGTGTTTGTGTGCTGTTTTTGTATGTATTTTTCATTTAGAAATATGTGTTTGGGTTTCTTTGTTTTTTTCTGCTGATGTTATTTTAAAGTACTTTCTAACCCATGTTACATAGGTACCCAAGGGGCTTTACAGAAACATTAAGGCTTAAAGAAGAGCAATAAACCCATATGATTCAAGTGAAGAAGTGATGATTCAACATTATGATTGTTTTAGAGGATATAAATGCAATAGACAAAGCACTGAAGAGGTGTCCTCTTAGTGTAACACAACATACACAATTAAATAGCACCACAACAGCTCTCGAAACATTGTTTAAATGCCCAAAATAATTGGGCATTTAGAGGCTTTCAAATATCTTTCAAAAGGCAGTTCCTAACAAGTGAGAGTCCTGATTTGGGTCACTATTTATTCCTGGTTTGCTTCAGTATCCTCTGGTGTTCAGCATCACCAGAACACTAGTCTGTCTTTATCATAGTGATGGACAGTAGTGTGGTTCTTTTATAGCCTAACATTAGCGTTTTACTTCTGCCAATTGCGGGATGAAAATCACATTAGTCTTGGTTTGCAAACGAGTGACTAGTTTCTTGATTGGGTGATCTCCGGTGATTGGTCTATTATGTTTGGGTGTGTGCGTGTGTGTGTGTGTGTGTGTGTGTCTGTGTGTCCCTAATCATGACGTCAGTATGTGTGTAAAGTGACATGTGTCTAATCTTAGTAAGTGGGATGTGTTTGGGAACTCCTCTGCAGCTGTCTTTTCTTATACACACACACATTTGTGTTTTTGTGTGCATGTGTTTGTGTGTGTGTGTGTGTGTGTGTGTGTGTGTCTTATTAGCTCCATTTAAGTGGGTGTTTTGATGCTGTCAGGCCCTGAACTCTCTGCCATCAGACACACACATTACTCTCGATTATGAGAACAAAGTGCTACTACAAGCCACTTCACGGAGCATGAGACTGGAAACAGAAACGAGGCTGAATGTGTGTGTGTGTGTGTGTGTGTGTGTGTGTGTGTGTGTGTGTGTGTGTGTGTGCGTACCTTCACTCTGCGGATGGCGTAGGTGTGGCCTAGCAGTTGATTGACAGGCTGTCGGACGTTCCTCAGGTCCCACACACACACACTGCAGTCCACTGAACCTGTGGCCACAATATTCTGCAGAAAGAAGACAATTCACAATAAAAAAAAAAGGTCAGTGCTGACGTGCCTTAAACTTGCATTCTCTTTCCTCTGGTTACAAAAAGAAGTCTGAGTGAAGTCTATGTGAAAATGGTCCTACTTCTCTCTTGATGTTTTATCTCAGTAAAGATTGTAAACATGAGTTTATGGTCTCAATCAGTTCAAGTCTTCTTCAATCCAGCATGATGTTCATTTAGTACATTATGGTCCATTTAGAGTCCAACAGACCAGAAAGCAGGGGGACATGCTAAATACATTTTGTCATGGACTACAGGTAAAAAAAACACCCATGAGTCTGATGTTTGTGTCACGTTAGAAACAAGTAGTTTTATAGTAATTTTGTTTTAGTTGTTTTTGTAATTTTAATCCCAAACATGTTTTTTTACTGAACCTAATTTAATAGTTTTTTTTACTATTTTTGTTGTTATATTTTGTTCCTAAGGCACGTGTTTCAAATAGTTTCAAATAGTTTCAAATAGTTAAAAACTGCAACTGCTCTGTCTAGAATAAGTTGAGGGTTCAGTTTAGTTGCATGGAAATTTAATTATGTGGGAGACATGGTTTAATTCTAGCATAAACTACATTTTTTAAGGATGATTAAAAAAAAAAAGTAAAGCCAAATGTGCAGCAAAGGTGAGGGGTTACCTGGTCATATTTGCACCAATCACAGCTAAGGACCTCAGCCTTGTGTGCAGGGATGGCCAATCGACAGGCAGCGCTCTTCACATCCCAAACTCTGAGTGTCCCGTCACCTGAAAGCAGACACAAGAGACATACAGCGGAAATTTACTCAACATGTCCAGTACAACCACAGCCCACACTGTTGATCTTAGGGGTTATGTTGCCTAAACCTAACTTCCTGTGAAGTTTATTTTTAAAATGTAATTTAATTGAACTGAAGGCAGATGGAGATAGACAGGAAGAAAGAAGAGGTTAATAGAGGGGAACGCGGCTGCAAGTGTTGAGTTCCTTCAGGTTTGATTTTTCTGTGTGTGTGTGTGTGTGTGTGTGTGTGTCGGTATGACTTATTTTCCTGTGAACACTCATTTCAGGGACCACTTCATTATGGCATCAACCCAACCGTGTGTGTGTGTGTGTGTGTGTGTGTGTGTGTTGAGGGTCTGCCAACACACTGCGACAATCATAAAGCAGAACCTTTACACTCTATTCTCCTCCCTCCTCATTAATTTCACAGCCAGCAGGTTCTGAGAGGTTTATTCAAACTCCTCACTCCTTAAGCCAAAGTCAGAGTGAGGGCCTCAGTGTGCCTCAAACCAACCACGCTGTTAAAAATCGTGCCGTACTGTGCCTTTTTCACCCACCTGTTTGTTTGTGAGTTTTTAATTTGTGCATCAAAAAAACCTGAGTTTGCAAGAAACAATTTTTACAACATTTTTACATTTGGCTGAGGTTGAAAAGTTACAATCATGAACTCCATTGAATGGGCTTTGGATCTTGTGATTTATGTGCATGATAATGCAAGTATACACAGGTACAGTACAACTAACGCACATAAAAGCTGAGCGGCAGCCGAGTGGGTAGGGGTAGCGATTGCTTCTACGCCAATCATACCTAATAAGACAATGCTGTAATATTTGCATAGTAGATGAAGAAATGCATTAAATCGGATTATCTTTTGCCATTTTTTGGGGATATTCAGTTTGCGCTGTATTTGAATAGCAACATGACTGCTGTCTTCACATGCCTCCATGATCTCTTTCTTAAATCCGAATAACATTCATGTAAAAAATTCTGTTTGAAACGTGTACAAGCCTTGATCACATTCTACAGGTTGTGAATCAACCTTTATTTTAAAAAGAGAATATTTCAATCTAATATCATCACAGGGCTGTCTGGTCTCCTTCAGGGAACAGAAGTTATAGTCATAACATTTTATTTTGGCAAAGAACTTACCTGGAACTTTAATAATGATACTTATGTGTTCCCAAAGATCGAGGAAGAGGGATGAAAGGGGGCCATCTTAGAGTCATTGTCTGGAAGTCACCACAACATAAATTAGCCTAATATGATTATGTGAGTGGGCCACTTTGATGGTGAACGCCAGGAGTAAACCGTCTGGAATATGTTGGACTCAGTGAGAAGAAGGAAACAGAGTTCGAAATAACAGCTCAGAAACAAATCCTGGCTGTTTTTGGTCGCAGGGAACATACACCAAGCTTCTTGATTCACACGTAATGTTAACTGACAAACCCCTTGAATCCTGCTTCATGTCCTCCTGTTACTCCCTATCCTCATCAATCCCTCCTCCTCCTTTTTAATCCCAACGTTGGATTAAAAAGCCAACACAGCCTCCCAGCATCAGCCTCTACCAGACCACATCCTCCTGCTCTTTATCGATTCTTTCAGAACCATTTTAACGCTTCAAGTCCTTCTTTCTTTTATTTATCCTCTTCCCCTTGACTTGTCAGCCATGTGTGGAAGCTCCACTGGCATCACGTCACATCAAGGGGAAAACACGCCGACTGGACAGTGTGTGTGGTCACTTGTACAGCTATCTTTGTGGGGACTGAGTTTTAGACATTCATAGTGAGGACATTTGTGGAAAGTGATGATATTTTGGTCAAACCTCACTTTGGAACAGAAGTTCAAAGGGTATTTGAGGGTTCAGATTTTGTTTTAAAGTGCAGGAGAATAAAGAAATTCGATTCACCACAAAATCATGCACAGTCCATGAAAAACGGGGCCTCCCTTTGCCAATTATTCAGACTTTTACGTCCCTCCAAAAAAGCAGGACCACACAGAAGTACAATACAAATATAGCTACTGATTGGCATTGGTCTAATATCGTTTAAATTAAAAGTATTTCCTCAGCAGTGACATCATTTCCTGTTTTAGGTTACAACATTGAGTCACAAATATTGGGCTTGCATTGTATAGGAAAAGGTAAATGGGTCAAGATTATCCATCCTGGATTTTTTGAAGCAGGTAATGGCCATTGGGTTAGGGTTAAGTGTCAGGCATTTAGTTGAGATGGTTAGGGTTATGCTTAGGGGCATTATGTCAATGGCGGTCCTCACAAAGATAGACATAGAAGGGTGTGTGTACAATTTGCAGCACATTAGAGGCTGACTTCTATAAAAGGGTCTCGCTCTGTTACACCTGGTATCTCTGCTGTATCAGCAAGTTCAGCTAACACACACGTGCAGTAAGCTTCGACTGATGTGTTGTAACACTACATTTCTGCGGATGTATAACACACACACAGACACACACACACTGTGTGTGGATGACATTAACAGTTTCAACTGATTTTCTCACACAGGTTTGAAATATACTTTTGATAGGGGTGGGAATCTCTTGGCACACGATTCAATTATGATTCAGAGCTCAACGATTTGATTTTTGGTTTTTTTTTGCTGTACATTTCCATGCATGATTTTAAAACATTTTAATCCGACTTTGCGAGAGTTTGCTCATCACTTCCTACTTTTGTGATATCATTAAATAAAATCAACAGGTTAATTACTTTATCTCTCTAATATTTTATTAAAGAAAAGGCATTTCTTTGTCACAAGTAGATATACTTTACAAAGTCCTCCTGTTACAGGCGATGAGATAAAAACACTATACTGTAGCCGAATAAAAACCTTTCAATGCATTAATCAACGCAGCTGCATATCAACACATCACAGCGTAGCGGTCTGTGGTCTCCCGGCGCCGTGGGATAGTATGTTACGTTTCATACAGAGACGAACACACTAGGAGTAAAACCAGAGACTGTCGGTGGAACAAACAACAAGGTCGCTGCCGTATTTAAGCCGAGAAGACGTTGTGTTCAGTGTTTACGTAGCCGCTACGGTGTTAGCCTAGCTTAGCTCTGAGCGAGCCGAACGCCAAAACAAGCTTTTTAAAGTTATTTTTGTATCGTCTTAACAGACAGACTTAACAAACCATGACTTCGGACTTTTTACTAATCCTTGTTACTTCAACATCCTCTTAATTGTAATTAAATCACAACGTGTTTTTTTGATAGTGACCGCTGCTGTGAATACAGCTCTATGAGATTAACTGATCCACCTCCGGGTAAAGGTCTAAACTCAGACAGGATGCCGTTTAGTTTCCTTGTGTGTCTGGGACTCCACAACATGTACAAAGCAGTAGAAGTGTTTATTTTGGCCATGAATGATGAAACTTTATCGGTGTAAATGCAGCGGGTGCCGGTCGGTTATGTGCACGCCATCCACATCGCGATGCAACTAAGAATTCCCCCCCCCACCCCTACTTCTGGTGGCGGCTGATTTGGGGTAGGGGGCTGGGGATCCTCCATCAGACACTTAATTTCCCGCATTCTCGGGACATTTCATACATTATTTATAGTGGACATGTCTTTATGTAAAGCAAAAGTGTAACAGTTTTCTTGCATGGTGTTAAGGTGAATCACAATTCCAGCGTGTTCTACCATTCAATGGTTTATTTTGCAATGTAAATGCCATACGTCAACAACATCAACTGCACTAGCTGTAGAGGTCCTAAACTCGACTCAGTGTGCGGACTGTCGGACTTCTGAGTCTATCACAAAACGTATCCGTTTACGAGTGACTTGAGTCAGTATCTCCAAGACCATAGAAATCATATTGGTGAAAAATATCTGCTATGAGTAAAAAAGGTACATTTTAATAGCATGATTTGCACTGTGGATGCTTTACGAGGCAGACATAAAATGAATAAAGGAGAGAATACAATAGCAGATAGACACATATTAATGAACAAATCTAAATAAATCCAAACGTACTGATCACATCTAACAGAATGAAACTATTTCTGTGACTTCCTGTTAAGTCTTTGAAGGCTGCTGGAAGTTCTCTGACTAGATCGCAGCTTTCTTTCTCTGCCTCCTGCTGCTGCCGCCTGATCTCGTCTACTTTTCAGGCGAGGAAGAGTTCATCTCAAACAAGCCTTGTGGGTCTGTTATTTCACTGATGGAAGTTTCACTGAGCAGCAGCGAATGTTGATAGATCCTGCACAAGGAGACTTTCAAGAAACTCCCCAAGTGAATTTGAACATGGTCACCAATAATGCAAACCTCCTGGACATATGGAGAACAATGAATCCTTGAGGTAGGGACTTACTTACCATCACAGAGGTTTAAATCATCATCGCCTCACTAAAAAAGAAATAAAACACCTGGTCACGATGGGCTCCCCAGGGGAGTTATACATGACCTTTAGTCAAAGCCTAGCTCCCTACTTATTAAAATTGTATAAATATGCCCAGACAAACGATAGTCTACCACTTACATTAACTGCAATGACAAGAGCTAAAAAATTTGATTCAGTAAGCAGATTGGATTCAGATTTTTAAAAATACTATTGAACCCTATCTCAGGTTTCCTTACAACACCTCCGACGCACCATCTCCATCCAAACCTGTAAAAACAGTGATGCAAAATATTGATTTTCTGACTGTTTAATACTAGAAGTGACAGAGAAAAACACTTCACTGATTGGCTCATATTGATCCATTCTGGCCAATCAAGTGCTACAGTCATCATCTACTGGACTGCAACTCTTACAGCAGCAGCACTAACACTGATATAGTTGTTCTTGAAAATAATTTAGATTACGTATGCATTTTCACCTTTTCAACAACTGGCTAAAACGTGTCAAAACCGAACCAAGACACAACATTTGGATGTGTGCAAACCAAAAGAAATTATTGACATAAACTTGATTTTATCTGAAGATACAGGTTCCAAAAAAGATCACTGGGCAAGTTACTGTGGTCATAAGAACCATTTAATTTTTGTTTGAATGTCAGATTAGTTTCTGTTGCTGATGGCATCTTTTCTGGGGGGTGGGTCGAGGCTGTCGAGACTGAATGTATTCCCAACGAGTATGTGGGTGTTCATGGGGCGCAAATAAAAAGCTTAAGAGCTGCATTCACACATATTTATGTGATTGTTTTTATTAACTGATTAAGCTGAGATCAGCCACCTCCACAGCTTATCTATAATAGCACTGGTTGAGGGCTGCAAACACACAGCTGGTGTCTTCCACCGAGGCGAGCTGGCAGAGCAGTCGTGTGGTGACACAATAGCAACCAGAGGAATTTCACGCAGACTAAAGACATCGTGTCCCTGAGCTTACGTTTCAATGCAGCTCTGCTCATCTGCATTCAATTCTGCCAACAGTGACAGAAAACAGAAGTGACAGAAGAAAAATGGTAGACGCTATGAGGATTCACAATTTTGGTTTCAAAAAAGGGTTGCCAGTGTGGGCCGGTAGCTGGAGAGAGGCCAGTTCACCTCCTGGGTCACCAAGGATCTATGAGGTAGCTCTCACATCTCGTTCCTCCATGAACACATGTGTATTAGTCCTGTTTGTGCATGTGTAGCGTTTGTAATGTAATAACACAGTGTTATGTGTTTTTCTTATGTGACATGCTATGCTAACATTAGCTAGTCGACCTACTGATATGTGACGAGACAGTAACGAGACGATGAAGGGACGATGGTGAGGTGATGAAGAAATGATGATGAGGCGTTGTGATGACGAGACGATACTATGAGCATCGGACAAGGCGGTGACAAGGTAATGGATCACAATGAGTCGATTGTGAGACAATGACCAAATGTTCGGTAAATGTAACAACTAGTAGCCAAAATAGAACTTTGATTACCTTTAGATTATAGATTACTTCATGCTGATATACTTGGTCACAAGGAAGTATATTACAACCTGCCTGTCAGCATTAACTTACACTTAAACAAGTTTGTAGCAATGACGAGATGGTGCGATGACAAGATGATGAGCCGATGCGAGTGGATGATGAAGCAATGACATTACAATAATGAGACAATTCAATGATGAGGTGATATTAATGATATGACAAGCAGATGACGAGACGACAACAAGGTGATGGATGAGATGATGTGATGATATCAACATGTAATATTCTGATGACGAAAAAAATGGGATTGATATATAAATTAATAATAAAAACTTAAACAAACTCCCTTCGCTCACTGACAGAAAAGAGTCTACATTAGTGTACTATAATGTACATTTAAATGTGTCTATTTAGCACAACATCATTGGTTGATGGCTTTACTTACAGAGCAAATGCTCAGAAAAATCTGCCATCTGCCACTTTTTCGCTGCATAATGCGTTCTGTGTGAAAGTACAAAAACAATAGTTCTAAAGAATAGATTAATAAGAAAATGAATTGCATAAAGAAAAATAATGCCCCCGGTGTGTAAAGGTCTTAAAAAAAGACATTTGTTTAAGTGTTAATTAGTTCTGTTGTAGAGTCAAACCAGATTGCATGATTGAAAATAGCTGTATTTCACTGAAGCTCTGATTTGTTGCAGAGCTGAGAGCAACTCTGGCACCACAATTGTCACTGGAGGAGCTATGGATGGCAGATTGAAGCCTGAAACTCAACCGCTTTTCTCTCCTGCTGCTGTTGGAGGTGGGGGGTCTTGTCTTGGCACTGAAGCAAATTAAGAGGAATGGAGAGAAGAGAAGGATGAGAGGAGAGAGAAGAGGAGGAGAAACATGAGAAGATGCGAGGATGAGAGGCAGTGAGGAGCATGGGAAACCCCGATAAGCTTATCGGAATGAGACACAATCTGCCCCCTCCATATCTCCGACACTCTCTCCTTCACTTCCTCTCTCTTCAAAGCCGACAGTGGCAGTAGCCTCCTCATGCTAAGTGTAAAAAGCTACCAGAGGGGAAGCCTCCACTGTGAGATAAGCCAGCAATCCGCCACCGTGCGTTAATGCTAGCTCGTGCTGTTTGACAACTCATTATCATTTACTCATCCATCCATCTGTAAAACCCACCGGAACAACACATCTCTGCACAAGTTCATACTAAGAACTGGTTTTGTCATGTTTTAGAATGATGCCAAATCTCTTTTCTTTTTTCAAATGAACAAAATAAGATTTGAAGAGGGACCAATAACGTAAGTAGACAAAACAGCCTGCTGCCTTTTGCTTTATCATATTGATAATGCTACAAAAGTGAACGGTCTATGTGAATATATATATATTTTTTAAAACTAAACCAAAATAAAAACGCAACGCTCCAATTTTTCATGAGCTGAAATCAAAGGTCTACATACACAAAAGGTCTATTTCTCTCATATTGTGTTCACAAATTTGTTTAAATCTTTGTTAGTGAGCACTTCTCCTTTGCCGATATTATCCATCCTGACAGGTGTGCATATCAAGATGCCGATTAGACAGCATGATTATTGCACACGGGCTGGTCACAGTAATGTTTTGTGTGCGTAGAAAGAGTCGGAGATCCTTGATTTCAGCTCATGAAAAATTGGAGCAAAAACAAGTGTTGCGTTTATATTTTTGCTCAGTGTATTGAGTTTATTTCTCAAAGAAAATGCGTATTAAGAAACATTATGCCAGAATTAGGCAGGGTACTATTTTTCTTATCAATTTAATTCTAAGCCTTTTCAGCACAATACCTAATGGTTACCTAGAGCTACCAATTAACGTACAGATCATTTTTCAATAAACAGTTGACAGCTTAGTCTATAAAAATTAACAACTCATGATAAAATGTCCATCAAAACACTGAAGGTTTCTTCAAACCAATAGTCCAAAACCCAAAGGCATTGAGAAAAGCAGCAAATCATTTTTTCTGTTAATTGACTTATTGATTAATCAACCCCCATTTCAATACGTGGGCACACATGTAGACTGTGTTCCACAGGGCTGTTAGTATGAGATTCGGGAATCGAAGATAATTCGAAGAGTAAAAAAGCAATACTCATCGAATGCTGAAATTAATATTCCAATGTGTTTGGTTTGTTTTTAATAAATATGTTGTTGAATGTTAGCAAATCTCGCTCTCCTCGCCTTAGCCTACCCGCATAAACGAATGTTTTTGTCACATGAAGTCTGATGGACAATTAAGTTTTCTGATTCACAATCTCACTATCAGAAATAGCCGACAGTGACACAAACACATGGAGATGACCGCACTCGGAGAAGCGAAACCAAAGATATCGACGGATCTCGAGAAGCGATGCAGTCATGACAAAGATGCATTCATGCTGCTCTATACTGATAGCAAGCTCGACCCGCATTTCCATCGGTTTATTCATGTCAGCAGGATGTACGTGAGAAAGTGAAAGTGAAGTTGACAGTGATTAGGGGAGGAGGAAGACGCAGCCATGGCAACGGGGGACACATCATCCCCAGGAGAACGGCTTTTGTTTACAATTTGATGTCATTCATTTTGTGCTTAAGCTTAATTGTTACTTTGCAAGAAAGCTGTCACCTGTTGGCAGTTCAATATATTAAGAACAAACACGTTTACTTTAGACAACAAAACCAACGTTAGGTTTAGACAACAAAACCAAAGTTAGCTTTAGACAACAAAACCAACGTTAGCTTGAGACAACAAAACCAAAGTTAGCTTTAGACAACAAAACCAACGTTAGCTTTAGACAACAAAACCAACGTTAGCTTTAGACAACAAAACCAACGTTAGCTTTAAACAACAAAACCAACGTTAGCTTGAGACAACAAAACCAACGTTAGGTTTAGACAACAAAACCAATGTTAGGTTTAAACAACAAAACCAACGTTAGGTTTAAACAACAAAACCAACGTTAGGTTTAGGGAACAAAACCAAAAACCAAAAATAAGTGGTCCACTGAAAGATGGGGTACTTGGGTTAGCTTAAAGTTCATGGTTTGTGTTAAGCTAACATTAGCACTCATTTGGTCGTAAAAAATATGTAGCAAACTGCCAAAAAAAAGCTCCATCTGATAAAGGCCTCACCATCAGGTACTTTGCTGAGGTAGCTTTAATTACATTAATAATGGCTCAGTTCCATTTAAGTAGCCGAGTCAGCCAAACTAAATGATGTGCCACTATTAAAGTTATCAATTCACAGAGTTAACACTGTGATGTTAAAATGAGCGCTGTGAAAAAGCTTTGTTGGCTGCACCGAATATATCTGCATTGTGTCATTTAAGACTTTTTGATTTTGGTACAAATTTAACTACTTTCACGTCTTAAAAAATACATCAATGTTGCATTAAAATCACACTGCATTCTGAATGTTACTGCTTTGCTTCCTGACAATTCAATCAAAAAACCCTTTTAAAGAACAATTTGTCCAAATGAATACATTCAACTTGTTCACACAGCTCACTGGTGCCAAGAAAGAAAGACAAACAGTGAACTGTATATTGAATAATGAGCACACTCTAACCTTCCTCACCTCAGGAACATCTTCTCTCTCTTCTCATCTGAGGTGAGTAAATACATTCAACATCTGTGTTATCATCTATTGATCATTGGTTGTGTTCTCATTACAGCTGTGACCAGGCCTGCAGCGGAGCACTCTGAAAAGAGACAGGACCCGTCTATCAACAGCAGCCCTGCAGAGAGTCCTTCCTGTTTGTGTGTGTGTGTGTGTGTGTGTGTGTGTGTGTGTGTGTGTGTGTGTGTGTGTGTGTGAGAAACCTCAGACAGGGTTAGCGTGAGAGTGTGTGTGTTGAATGTGGCGACAACTGAAAGGGGCTCATCTCAGTTTATCCATCATTTTTGTCTCACTCTTTGTTCATTTTCGCCAGGGGGCACTATGATGGTAATAAAGTTCACTGCAACGTCTCAGGATGTGTGTGTGAGAGACTGTAAATAATGTAATGTCTATCAGCAGCCCTGGGAGATGGAGGAGTTCACAATGATTAATAGATAGAAAGAGGTGAGCGATCTCAATTTTATTATCATTTACATGAAACGGAATGCAACATTTACTCATTTAGTTTCTGGCTAATATAGATGGTTGTTGGTTATCAGCCACCGCATGCGAGTGGAAAATACCTTGTGATTTCACTGATGGCAGCATGGGAGAATCACGTCTCCTTTTACCCTGGTTAACTGCTTCTCCTCAGTGTCAGTGTTATGGATTGATTTGATTGGTCAGGACAAGAAGGTTCCAGTGTAGTTTGTAGGTTCCTGCTGCAGCGCTACTTTCCACCCAAAGTGTGGTAAGTGGCGTCTCTCTGAAGTTACGAAGCCTGTGTGTTCGGTACCAGGATGTAACGTTACTCACAACAACAGGTCTCACTAATCCCATGCAGGTTTGGAAAAATAAATATGCAAATTTTACCACATATCAAATTGTGTTCAACAAGCTGCAGCATCAGGACACTAAAGACAAAGATTTGTTTTAACTTTAATTGCTGAACTCAGATGTCAAGTGTTACTTGTCGCGTTTCAGTCACACAGAGCTTTTTAGATCTTAATCCAGATCAGATAAATCCTCCAGTGGAGCTCTGGAGCTGCAGCTAAATGGTTTACTGAGCACTGACCTCCATAATAAAACCATTACTGTGGACCGACTGCCCATGTTACAGCAGTTACAGCTGCTTACCTCCATGTTCACGTGTGGTCTGATGCATCAAACCGCCAACAGCTCACCGAGAGGCTGCAGCACCACAACAACAAGTCCTGTCATCATCAATCATGTTGAAAGATGTGTATCAATACAACAAGGGAAATCTCAGTCCTTTACTATTGAGTATCTGCTGATCCTTGTCAGGACCCGTCCAGTAAGATAGTTTGACTTGGTATACATTTACTTGCTGTGTTATTTTGATAGTCTGTTCGTTTTCATTCCCCTTTCATTGTCCTGTCAAGCTTCCCACTCGTGTGATGCTGGTTCCCGCCCTGATGTCTTCCACCTGTGTGTCATTGTCTTCCCCTCTGAGTGGATTTAAGGTCTCCTTTCCCTTCTGTGCCAGATTGTCTTTACCCCAGTCTGGGGTTTCCAGCGGTTCCCTGGTGTCGTCTAGTGTTTTTGATCTTTTTCACATTTTGACCCCAGTGTTTTTGGATACTGCTGCTTGTTGGATGATCTACCGCGTAGAATTTCCTTTTTTTTCCATGTCACTCGAGTCAGCACGACTTTCAAACTAATGTATTTCACTTGGAAGTATCGTTAGTGCTGCATCACATTTTTCTTCTGTTATCAGTTATTACACTACAAAACGAAAGTTAGGTTTAGGAAAAACATCGTGGTTGGGCTAATCCAGCGTTTTCCAGCCTGTTTGATCCTGCCTTGTTTGATTCCTTCTAACACTAAGCTACTGCCTCTGAAGTAGTGCTTTTGGGTTCTCTGTTTTTCTGAGTCGTGACATTTATAGATTCAAATTTCATCACCATTTCACCATCTGCCATGAGACTGTGTTGTTGTTTAACACAGTTAAAGTCTTAAGCTGAAACCAGAAAGGGAGATCAGATAGAATGAAAGATTTTTGTTCTGCAGAGCTGATAATCAAGTCAATATTAAATAATATGAATATCTGTTTGATTTGGATAAAACAAGACATTTCAGGATGTCTGTCATCAGGTTGCCTCCAAAATAAAAGAGTATTAAAACGTTAAAGACAAACTAAACCAACAGGAGATCTGCTGTGATGCATGTGACACAATCAGTCTGAGCTTCAGGAGAGTTCTTGTGTGTGAAAACAAACCGGCACTCATGATTCCACCCTCAGGAAACAAGCTGGTGTCCAGACTGAATTATGTGGGTGAAAATGAGCTGAAGAGGAGAGCTGTGTTTGTTGCAGCTCCACTCTGCTTTCTGACCTGCAGCACAACAAACGACCCTCTGTGTTCATCTCTCCGTGTTGGCAACTCCTCGGTAAGGAAAGTAGTTATTGGCTGTCCTAAAAGTTGCTAAATGACGTCATCACCTAATTTTCATAATTCACCATGTGCATGTAATTGTAATAGACGCTGTAGGAGAGAGGAATAATGTTGCGGGAGAGACAAAAAGTGATTAAAGAACACTCTAAAATCTGGCTTGGGTCTTGTAAAAGTGATGTAAAATGACATAGAAAAACATTTTTTACATTTACATGTTATTTTTTTGTGGCCTTACGCATGCTAGATACATTTGCAGTCTGGAAGTCTGAATTCACACGTCAGAGTTCAACAAAGGTCAACCTGCTGGCGACGATTTAGCCTCTGGGGACAATATTTTGGATATTTTGGATTTGGAGTTTTAACACTTCCGCCTAATGTTGCAGTGTTAAAATTAGCAGATGACATCTGCTCAACTTTAAGTAAAAAATATATGCTGAATATATTTATGACAGGGTTGGTTCTCTTGCTGGGTCCCACATAATACAATAGTTCAATAAAAAAAAAAAAAAAATGGCTCACAATATTTGACACAAACAATACTCCACAAAAACAAAGACAAGCAACACGCAACATTTTTCTGGACTTAAGCAGTTTGAAACAGTTTGAAACACGTGGTTAACGAACAAAACCAGACAAACCTCATGTTTGGGCAACAAAGCTACTCAGGGAAGTTAAATGTGGTTTGACGGACATACAGTGCATCCGGAAAGTATTCACAGCACTTCACTTTTTCCTCATTTTGTTATGTTACAGCCCAAAATGAATTAAATTCACTTTTTCCCTAAAATTCTACACACAATACCCACAATATACTTCTGTACATGTTATATTTTTGTTCTTTATTTTTAATGAATTTGCAAATATTTCAAACAACTGTTTTTTCCCTTTGTTATTATGAGGTATTGTGGGTAGAATTTTGAGGGGGAAAAAAGTGAATTTAATCCATTTTGGAATAAGGCTGTAACGTAACAAAATGTAGAAAAAGTGAAGCACTAAATACTTTCCGGATGTGCTGTTCATCCTCAATTCCAACCATACTAACACATTTTTAACAAGAGGATTTGGTCATAATATCGTGATACCACTGAAATCTGATTCATAATAATAATAATAATAGAGATGTGCGATTGAGCCCCAGCTTTGTGTGTGTGTTCACTATCTGTGTGAGTGTGTTTTGCCAGAGAAAAATACCCGTCAGCCAAACGACACACACACAGTTAATTATGTGTTTGTTCAACGATAGCAGGTAGTGTCTGGTTAAATAATTGATAGCAGGCAGTTCACTGTCACACACACACACACACACACTTTTGTTATTGTTCACTTTAGTGAGTGTGTGTGTGTGTGTGTGTGTGTGTGTGTGTGTGTGTGTGTGTGTGTGTGTGTGTGTGTGTGTGTGTGTGTGTGGCCTCGGGGAAGCTTTGACACAACATGAACTCTGGTGGAAACAGCCACAGTTAAATTAAATCAACGCACACGAACCTCCCAACCAAATGACTCGTCTAAACTCCTGACTGAGAAAAACAGCAGAAAGGACGACCATGAACCAACCCCACCACCCTCTACACGAGAGGTTTCCAACCTCTATAGCGGGGATCTTTATCGGCAGATACCAGGTCAACAGCAGAAGTGGCTATCTAAGGCTGCGAACAGGCGAGCCAGTGAAGTGAGGCTAACATTGGAGTGATGTGATGTCGTCTGTTAAAACCAGTGAGAAGCCTGGCTGCTGAGTTCTGGACCAGCTGGAGGTGGGAGAGTCGTTTATGGTTAATGCCAGTTAGAAGAGTTACAGTAATCTAGATGGGAAATATATGAGGGCGCAAATGACTTTTTCTAGATCTGGCTGAGATAATATGTTTTGGATTTTTGGAGACGGTTCAGCTGTGGAAGAAACAGGACTGAACAACTTTATTGATATGTGGGATCAAAGATGACACCTGCATTTCTGGCAGGTGTCATCTGTCGGGCTTGACGTTGATGGATAGTGGACCAAGGCTGATGGGACTGGTGATGGTGTTGGGTGGATTGAACAGTATTATTTCAGTTGTAGAAGGTTTTGGGCGATCCAGCGGTTTATATCTTTGAGTCAGTCTGAGACAGCAGCAGGCTTCTTGGGTCGTTGGGTGTCAGAGGGAAGTAGATCTCTGTGCCGTCAGTATAGCAATGAAAAGAAACATTCTGTCATTGGATAATCTGAGTGGAAGCATATCAATTACAAATAATATTGGACCTTAAAAAGAACCCTGCATTTTTTTTGCTTCTTTCATGCTGTTTCCAGATGTCATAAAAAACATGTAGGCCGTTTTTTCCACATTTTCTGTCATTTCTTCTGCAATCTCTCTTAAGTTTGTGGGTAAAATCATTTCGGACTGAGTGAAAAAAAATTACAGGGGGGGGGGTACTTCAATCAGAGAGGTTCAGTCTTCCTGATTGAGCCATGTCTCAGTGATGATAAAAAAAAAAAAGCAGTCCAACATATTAAATCTAATAAAATCATGACATAAAAAGGACTTATTGTTCAGAGATCGGATGTTTAAAAGACAAGCGTTTACTGGGTGAGGGGAGGAGTAGGGGGCGGATGTGAGTTTTCAGAAGGGATTTAGATGAGATACTGTATGTAAGGTGTGCAGCAAAGGGGAGTGCTGATGAGCGTGACAGAGTGCTCTATTTTTGTAATGGGAAAGAGGGTTTAGGACACAATTGTGGGCTGGGGGGATCTTAGTTGACCCGCAGGGCAACCACAAAAATCGCGAGCAATTTCAGGAGAAAGGGGGTACGACCAACAACAAAAAACACGCTAAACTCCGAACAGTGCGAGCTGAAACAGTAATTCAAAAGGCCACTGCCGAGCAGCTCACACACAAAGTAAGAGCTACTTCTTGGAGGTGTGTGTGGATGTGGAGACGGTCTGATCTGTGTAGTTTACTCTGATATGAAAAAAACCTGATCTGAGTCACATATGCCATATATTAACATATTCTATTAATTACACATGTACTTGATTTCCGAGTTGACTGGGTGTGTATTTGGTGGAGGAATTCACTATAACATGCAGCACCAGATGTTGTGATCACATGCAGCTAACTCTGATCTCCATGTGGGTTAAAAGGGTACTTGAAAAGACTTCCACTTTCAAAGTTAAACGCTAAGGTCACGTTGTTGAACCCCCTCAGCAACAGGAGCTTAACATCTCCCTGGTTATTTAATCTCATCAGAGATTTCCGCTCGCTCTCACAAACCAATTAACCCAAACTCATTAGCCAATTCGTTGAGAGCGCTTCGCTGAGAGCTGATACTGAACTGGAGACAGCTGCTGCACGTTTGACTCCAGCCGGTTTGACAATCTGAACCGAGAGCTGAAACGCAGCATCCATCAGCAGCGCAGCTCCACCCCTCTGATAAAGTTAGCCAACGCTCCCACACACACGGATAAGATAATCCCAGCTCTCCCCCCGGGTCCAAAACTGATTGACTTTGTTGTCTTCTGAATGAAGCTCATTTGTAAAAGGAGGAGCTGCATCAGAACCACCATCAGGCCTCCTGCACAACACACCTTTATTTCTTCACTTTGGGCTTTTTTACTTCGATTTGTATTTACAGATCGATTTTTCAAGCCAAACACAAGGAGTGCTTGATTTATCTCTTCTTGTAGCAAGGTTTGAGTTCAGGCTCTTCCTAAATTCAGCCTGGATATAATGTAAGTGTTAGCTAAGAAGAGATTAGAGTCGTTTGAGATGAGCTGCATTTCACCTGGAAAGTGGAAAAGATCAGGAGACGGAGACAGAAGCTGCAGTCAGGTCAGACAGTTTCCAGCAGCTGTCAGAGAATTCACAGGAAGTCACAGGCAGCTTTACACCCCGTTAGATCAAAGCCCTGTACTACAAAGCCGGATGTGGTGTTAATGAAACAACTCCAGGTTTAATCCTGGGTTTCAGGTCCTACGACCAGGTAGATCACCATGGTAACTAATGCTGCTCGCTGAACCTGCACCGGAGCGTTGTAAATGCTTGACACATCTGGCCTGACAGGCGATTTAGTTGTTGTTCAAGAAAGTAAACCGGGATGATTTTGAATGATAATTCACAAAAAGAACACAGCAAAACATGACGTCAATAATCAGACTAAATAAATGAAATATTCTCATAAAATAATAAATACATTTAAATATTTTAATAAAATAATAAACAAATACAATATTTTAATAAAATAATACAAAATGTATTATATATAAATCAAAAATAAATATTTATAAAAAACAAAGTGCTTTACTTGGTTGAACCAGGATTAAAACATTTCAGGACTTTAGGCCAATTAAATCAGGCAAATAAACAAATAAGACATGTTGAAATACAGTGTGTTAAAATTAACTAAAGGGTTTTTTAAAAAGATGTTTTGTTTTGAGATGTCATTTTAAAGATGCTCGGGGATCTGAGGGCCCAACGTAGCTTGAGCAAAGTGATGAGTAAAATCTTAAAACCAATTCTAAAACCCAGCTGCTGCATTTTCTACCAGCTGGAGGCTCAGCATCATACCTACTTTAACACTGTATTGTCTTTAAGTCAAATATATATTGAAAGCCTGAGAAAACAGAAAAGCCCCATTTGTTCGGCCGTCATCCACTAACTAAACTAATCATGAGATTGAGAAGAAATTCCTGTGTGAAACCTAATTTATTTACATTTAACACTGCTGATGTGAAACAGGAATTTCTTCCGTTTGAAAAATGACAGGCTGTGAGCTGAAGATGACAGAAAGCTTTCCCACCAACACTTGCTCCGTTTGTTATCTTCCAACCCAACAGCCTCTTTAAAGCTGCAAATACGGCAAATGACAGAAGCAAGACTTCAACAAAATGCTGTTTCCAAACTTTGAGGTCGCCGACAGATGCTGAATCTCAACGGCTCCTTCTAAAACCCAACATGATCTGACAATCAGACGAACAGCACAGCAAATACAGAGCTACATCGCCACCTTGTGAAGAGATTACAATACTGCAGCCACTCAGATGTTTCAACAATCGGATTATATTTAAAGGTGCTATAGACAACATTCACAACTTCCAGCCACTAGATGTCGCACTCGCACTCCCCCCTTCCACTGCATTCACATCACAACACAGCAGTTGTTCGAAGCGCATGCACCCTCAATGGGTTGCCAGTTCGTTGCACAACCTGCGTTTTCATGAGTGACACTCAGACAGACTCAGTCATATCAAGTGATGAATCTTTCGGGGTAAGAATTCATTTTGCAACATGTAGCGATACATTTGGGTCACTTTGTGCAGTGGTGTTTCAAAATTCATGTGATGTAATCTGTCAAACTCAGAGATACCACGTGATACCAACGTTGTTATCACGAGAAGCGATAAACATTTTTTAAAATGATTAATTCACAATCAAAAAATGTTTATCACGAGAAGCGATACTTTCTGCACCTTTCTAAAAGCTCTGTGGATTTTTTTTTTAATTATTTGTTTAGATAAACATGAAACAGAGAGAATCAGTGATAGTGATCAGGCTCCATGTTTAGTGTACTCTTTGCATCTTGATTATCAAGGAATAATAAAAATATCAATAATAACAGTGATCCCACAGTGATTGAATCACATTTGACTGGAATTTACCATTTTCATAAATAATAAACGTTGTTATTATTATTATATTGTTATTATATGTATATGATTATATGTTATGTTTTAGTGCACTGCTTGCATCTTGAGCATACAAATAAATATAACTATGTTTTTCTATCCATTATATAATACATAATACACATTGTTGCATATCTGTCCAACTTATTTAATGTTGCTCTGTTTCCTTGCTTTAGTTTGTCTTTCCATTCTTTCTTTCCATAACAACAAACAGCTACGTTGTGTGCGGACTCACCTGAAGCTGAAGCAAAGCATCCTGGGATGTGAGGCGACCACACGGTGCTGTAGATGACCCCTTCATGACCCCTGAGCGTGGTCAGCGATTGGCGGAGAGTGGGGTCCCACTGGAGGGACAGACAATAACAGAAATAAACACACAGCAAATAAACTGTCAGAGACGGAGAGAGAATCCCAGAAACTCAACTCACCACTTTGGCGGTTTGATCCCACGAACCAGAGACGACGTGGTTCTCTCCTCGGGTCTGACTCCAGTCTACAGCATACACCTAGACACAGACACACACAGACACACACAGACACACACAGACACACACACACACACACACACACACACACACACACACACACACACACACACACACACACACACACACACACAGACAGACACACACAGACACACACACACACACACACACACACACACACACACACACAGTCAAGAATACAGCATCCTCATAGTTTCACCCTTCAGTGAGTGTGTGTGTGTGTTTCTTACCTCTTGTGTGTGTTCTCGGGCCACGCTCAGCGGAGCGCTGTGATTGGTTGTGTCCCACAGCTGCAGGCTGCCGTCCCCGCCTCCGGCGACCACGACATGCTCGTTGGTTTCGCTCCATGCCACGTCGAACAGACCGTCACCCCACTCCCACCTGATGAACACACACACACGCACACACAGACACACACAGACACACGCACACACACACACACACACACACACACACACACACACACACACACACACACACACACACACACACACACACACACACACAAAAGAAACAACAATGCAGTCACAAATTAACAAACAATAGTAATGAATAAGGTATAGAAGAAGCAAAAGTAACTGTAAAAGTAAGATTCATTTAGTAGATTAAGTAAACTAAAATAGATATTGCACGTGATCATTCTGCATTACACCACTAAACCTGAACTAACTTGATGAAGTAATGAGATCTAAAATATATTCTTCACTGCACAGCAATAATATTTTAAAGAATACTTTTTAATTAATAAAACCAGATGACAGAAGCCAAAGAAAATCACACACAAAAAAAGTGTGACATTCATGTGGATCTATTGGCTGATATGTGATATTATTCCAGAAATATTATTAAGTTTGTATTCTTTAGTGTATAAATCACTTGACACAAATAAGTATTGCGTTTCCACAATAACTTGACACATGACAGTTTCAGTTGGTCACAATCTGCAAACCTCACCAGTAAATGCCACCAGATCCTACACATTACACCTTTATACAATGTTTTATTCTCTAGTTGATGGGGACAAGGATTATTTTACTCCCTTCATTTGATTTGTCAGATGGATCTGCATCAGAAATCCAAAAACAAAAATATATTATAGATGTTTTATATTTAATCTTAAAGTTGTCTTAAAGAACTAAAACGTATAATTAAGGGGGATCTATCGCACCACTAGACAACGCCAGATCCTGCACACTGGACCTTTAAAAGCATCTTCTTTCACAGAGAGATGAGGAAATTAAATAAAAGACAACAAATGAAAATTACAAATGGCATTAAAACTCCAAGGTGTGACATAGACAAAGGAACTGATGGACATTCAGAAGAACAACAAAAAGAAGAAAAGACAGAAGTAACTTTACCTTCCGACGAGAGCGAGCCCTGTCTCCGTCTGATCCAGGATCAGGAGGGTCCCACAGCCTACAAGTGACAAAAGAAGTGTTTTAGTGTGGTGCTGAAAACAGCTTCAGAGCTCCCGACAAGAAATTGCTCTAGGGTTGAATAATCTTCCTCAACATTACCCCATTTGGCCGAGGTCACTCCAAACCCTGCCATAGGGACTGGTTCTGGTTACATTTTGGATCTGGCTCCTGGTTCTAACCTTAATGAATCTCATCTCAAACCTTTTATCCCTTCTTGCTTTGTACAACACATTTAGGTCACAGCCTTCTCTTCAGACAGAAGAACCATTTTAAGACCACTACACCTGTGAGTTGTGTTTGTTTTCTGACCATCAGAGTAGTGACTTCTCTCCAGAGTAGGTCGGTTGCTTGGCAACAATCTGGCGTTGCAATACGTATCTCGGTATAGGGGTCACAATGTATTGCAATACCATAAGCAAGGCGATACATCGCGATTTTAGGAAAACTGTAGTATAAAGAACATGCCGCCATATGTATAAAATCTGAGTGAAAACATCTGTGTTTGCTTTAATCACAGTTCCTGTAACGTCCAACATCACAGCACTAATTTCGGTGAAGGCTACCACCAATCTTTGTAGGTTGACTATTAATTAGAAATCAATACAGAGTTTTGTGGAATCAATTTCAGGTTGTGGCTTCAGGCTGTGCACATTTATCCGGCTGCCACTAAGAGCTGCAGTGATTCTGGTGATACAGATCTAAATGGAGTCTTTGAGTTTTAGGTACCTACAAATGTCTGAAGCTAATTTAATTTAATTAGACTCAGATTGAATTAAAACGCTATCGTTATTCTGCCATCCTCATGTGTTTGTCCTACAGTGTTACAGTGCACCACACTGACCAGCTATGCCGTAGTACTGGGAGGCAGCGCAGGCCACTCTGTTGGGGATGAATGGAGACACTTCCACAGCGTAGCCGTGCCGGGCCGGACACCGAAACACCTTCTCCATCGTCAGCTGCTAGCTGCAGCCCAACTGGGCCACCTGCTGGGAACACAAGTGAGGGTATTGGCTCCATTGGCACTGACAGCGTTAAATTCAACAAAACAAGATGTTCAGAGTGGGGACAAAGGAAATCATATAGAGATGAATCACTTATATATATACAGCTGTTCCATGAGAAGTATTTAAATGAAACACTAAAATGTCATACCGGGCGGACTGGAACGAATCACTAATAATTCTCAATAACTGGGAAAACTTGTTCTGTGTGTGTGTGTGTGTGTGTGTGTGTGTGTGTGTGTGTGTGTGTGTGTGTGTGTGTGTGTGTGTGTACCAGGATAGAAAACTGGTATAGTTTGGAGGTTTTGGGTGTCAGCTAGCATGACAGTCTATGAAGCAGTGAACGTAAGAATGAGTAGATAGCAGTTGACAACACATGCATGAATTTGAATGGGGAAATGTCACTGAAGCATGAAAGGTATGAATGAGAAAAGCAACAGCACATATGTCCTATGCGAGAGGAACATTTGATGTTTGAATGGAGTTTCTACGTTTAAAAAGAGTAGGATGACGAAAAGAAGAATTATATATTTAATTTTCGCGCGTAGAAAGAAACATACACAGCAAATAAGCACTGTGTCAAAATAAACACACAGGCAACCGGTTATGATTTGTCGCAGTACTCACAGATAAACTTCCAGGCGTCGAAACGTTAAAATAACCGGAAACCGGCTCATACATCCATAAAACAAGAACTTCTGACGTTTCCAACAGGTTTTTTCCTCCTCACCGACTGACAACTTCACATTGACAACAACCGCTTCCGTGTTTTGATCAGCTGACCAAACAACCCGGATGAAAGCCGTTTTAGTTGTAATACATATAAGGCATCGGTAGTTAGCGCTGTTTTCCTGAACAAAAACAATACCATTACTGATTTATCTCATCTGAGGTGACTATTTGGTAAATATAACGTATCTTTCGGGAAAATAAATAAACATCAACCATAATATCTCCCTAAATCAATAGACTTTGTGTCTCAATATATGTTAATGTTCTGAAAATCACATACGGAGTCCAGACCAGGTTCCACATCCTGGCCATGAAGGTCTGGAGCATTGTCTTGTATGGTCCTGTATTTAGCAACTCCTGTAAAAAAAAAATGGATGTGTTGATGAGGTGAACACTCCCTAATATAATTTTAATTTAGCTTATTTTGTATTTTATTATTATTTTATATGCTTATCCCAGAAGAAGAGCATACACCTTTAAAGTCTTATTCAATACAAGCTCTTTGTTTCTCAATAGGTGATGATGGATTATCAACTCCTCTTTTTATAATAATAACAAAGATAATACATTTTATTTAAGGGTCCCTTTCGAAACAATAAAGGACATCTTCCAGTTAAACAGGCCAATGCAGTTAAAACAAACAAAATACAAGTAATTGATCAAATAAATAAAAAATGTCTGTTCCTCCTCGGTTTTTTGAAAGAGATGTTCAGATGTTCAGTCATGTTATGACTAGCAGTGTCTAGCTTTGACCATGTTTTCCCTGCCTGCACTAAAGAAAATGTTTGCATATCTTTAGAAATATTTAACATATCTGATGTCATTCGAAAACCTCTGTACAAGACTTTCAAACATCAGTGACCTAAGAATCACAATTTAAAAATAATAATATAATCATTGCCAAAACAAATGAAATTTTCTCTAAACGGAATGGGTAGATGCACTGATTAGATGCAAAACATTTACACTAATAATAATAATAATAATAATAATAATAATAATAATAATAATAATAATAATAATAATAATAATAATAATAATAATAATAAATAGAAATAGAAATAGTAATAATGATAGTACTACTACTAATAATAACAATAATAAATAAATTCCAAAATAATAAGTAATGGGTTTATTTTCATTATAGTAGCACATGAATTTAGGTGCGGTCTTTAATAAATCCTTATTAATAAATAATGTGGCTAAAAAAAGTAACATTAATCATTACGTCAATTATGTGTCTTTTGGTTAAGAAAGATTTCTCTCTTTTTATTTTGTGTATTTTTTGTAACCGGAACTTCGTCACATTGTGGGGGCGTGGTTCTCGGTTTCCTGGTTAACGCTCGCGTTGCAATTGGCTGAGCGCGAGTTTTCAAAAGTAGTAGGAACAGTTGCACGTCAGACGGGACAAACAAACCTAACGATGCAAGTTATCTCGCGAAATTGATTTTTAAAGCCAAACCAACAACCAGTCAGATATACTGGTCGGAAATAACCACGTAAAGGACGTTTTTAAGCTCAATGCGAAATGGATGTAGCCACTTATTTAGGGTAAGTCAGCACCAGCTTCTAGTACATCAACGTTCCTCCTTAGCTTCATGCTAGCGGTTAGCTTTAACGGTATCGCAGAATTTTAACTAACTAATTTGTACGTACATTTACTCTTTCAGGTGCTTTGAAAATAAACTGGGCTCCTTTACGGGAGACGACCCTCTGGAACCATGGGACAAGTGAGTAATGCGACTGCTCACTTAGCATTAGCTAGCTAGTGGTTTTTTTTTACGGAGGAAACAAAGCTGACAAACAGCAGCACTCACACATTATCATGCCACTGCTCCAGTGCTGAAATGTACATTCACGCAAGTTTGGAGGTACTTTAATTTGATTTTCTGCTACTTTATACTTCTACTTCACTGTATTTCAGAGCCAAGCATTATACTTTAAACTCCACTACATTTATGCAATAACTTAAGTTACTTTCCAGATTCATACCAAGAATACAAAACATATACACATACATTATAGTATTACATCTACTGTGTTTACTCATCCCCAGGGGGATATTCACAAGATGACCAGAGGCATATGAGGTTATTATGTAGTAAATATATATTTAACCACACCCTCCTCCTCCACTGTTTCTGCTTTTATCTTTGCCACATGATGATGTACACAATAATGCACCAATATCAAATCAAACTTTATTTATATGGCACTTTTCATACTTTACAGTAGCACAAAGTGCCTCACAGAAAATAAAAGCGAACAAAACAAAAACGAAACAAGATATGAACAACAAAGAACACCATGAAACCCAAGCCTCCCACCCCCACACACAGAGATGATCACTAAAACTATTTTAGTGATCATGACACTTTCAACTCCCTGGTATTTTTGTCTCAGGTGTAGTTGCTCTTTTCTAGTGTTACTGTTGTTATTATTATAGCCTGTAGTGGAGGAAATCTGTTAGATCACTATGTATTTTTTAAATTTCCAGTTTGTAACAGTGTTCCTCGCATCCCAGTATTTTCTTACCAGTATCTTATTTTTTAATACTTACTCTGTGATGCTCTATCCGTCTAACTTGTGCAAATTGTTAATGCGTTTAAATAACGTGTGTGTGACAGACTGAATACACAATAGATAGCACTTGGGATTTCATGTGGTTATTGTCCTGGCCAAAATAATTGCGATATCCTGAATCATCAAAATATTCTTCCATGCATGAATGAATGCATTTTAACATCCCGTAATCACTTGACCTTACAGTTAGTGAAGAAAATAAATGATTACATCACAGATGGGACACCTTTCCTCTTTTTGTGAAAATCAATCGGTAATCAATAAATCATAAGTTCCCCCTGCATAAAAAATAGCAATATTGTCACACTGACATGTCAGTTCTCTCTTACATAACAGTTTGTGTATTTTTTAAGAATTTCTATTTTTCACTTGGCCACCATGATAGTAAGCTAGAGGCGTGTTCAACAAAGTGTTCAACAATGTGTTGCCAGGTTTGTGGACTACCTGGAGCAGATGTTACCTGCAGACGGTGGCAGTGGGATGTCGCTGGTATTTGACCGTGTTGTACAGAAGTTTTTGAACGTCGAGCGATACGCAAATGACATCCGTTATGTGAACTACTGCATCAAATGCGTAAGTCTCTCTGAAGTATCCAGGAGTGTAACTCTCTCGTGTGGCGAGAGTAGATTTGTTATTCTGACTAAAACATCACCTAATTCTTACTCTGTTCCAGGCGAGTTATTATTCCGACCCCACTGCGCTCTACAGTCACATCTACGACAACGGCATCGGCACCAAGACTGCTGCCCTCTATGTGGCCTGGGCACAGCAGTTGGAAAAGGGAGGGATGTATGATCAGGCTGACGCCTTGTACCGGAAAGGACTAGAGAACCAGGCCCAGCCCGCCGACACGCTTCTCAGTGAACACGGGTAACAACCGAGAAATACATTCAGCATACTGCTTAGGGGTCTTCTAGAGAATCGGTTTATTCAACATGACTGTAACATGACTGGGCCATACTGAAGAGCAGCCCTGATCCCTATTTGCCTGTGAATCACTTAGGCTAATTGCTAATTGCTAACATACACATATCCCAGCATTGTATCAATACTCACTATCTTCCATTTCTATACTGAGGATGTCCTACTGTGTTCAGCTAAACTGTGAGCTGTGGAAAAACAAATGTTAACTCTATGAATGGCAGTGTTTTCTGTCTCATCTTCCACGCCTCCTAAATAGTTGTTACATAGTTGTTTATTTTACAACAATAACTTAAAAAAAATAAAATAAATAAAAAATACTAAATCTGATCTGCAGGCAGTTTCTAACAAGAACCAGCAGTCAGACACCAGGATCAGGTAAGAATTTATCCACTTCCTTCTTCCATTTCAAAACATTTAACTTGTTTCTCAAAGGTGTTCTATATATATATAAATAATGTCTGCTGCTAACGGTTTGGATGTTTTTGTAAAGAAGGGAGTCGCACCCCGTTGCAAAACTCCCAGTTAACCAATCAGATGTCGCCTCACATAGAGCCTGTAGCTCAAAACAAGGTGGGTCTTTGAACTTCACTGATAACCATTTTGTATAACAATGTCTGCTTTTCAGATCCACTAATAATCTTAATCTTGTGCTACAGGCGTCTGTGGATTGTTTGCCCAAAGCATCTACACATCAATACGACATAATGTAAGTCACTCTTCATGGTTTTATGTGTGTTGTCTAAGGTTTGTTGTTTCAGAGGATTTGTAGCACCGTGCAAGGTTTGTTGATGGTTAAGACGAGGTACAGCAGGTTGACAGTTTGATGTCCCGGTTACATCATGCAGAGTTAAATTTGAGGAGGTTTATAACCTAATTAAAAATGTTGACAAGACTAATGTACCACGGCCAGTAGGAAAATAAGTTTGTGGTCAATGTCATCGTGTTTGTGTTTCTGCTCCTAAATACTTAAGCTAGAGCGATGTCATGAGCAGCAGTGGGCATGAACATTTCATGTCATGATTATCCTGGCCAAAATAATTGCAATTCATGATATTATCCTGATACTCATCAAAATATGATTATTTATATTTTATTGTGTGACAGATTATACTTATCTTTTTTTAGGGAACACCTGAATCAATAATGAAATTATCTTAAAATGATCATAATTTTTAACTTCTACCTGCATAAAGAAAGGATACATCTGTTTATAAATGTATTTTGTGTCCTGTATTTTTTAAATTGGGTTCTATTATTCACTTGTCTACCATGATAGCAGCTAGACAGCTCCTTCAACTTACTCTTGACGATATTTCTGATTATCCCGATAATGTAAATTCACCACAATTAACTGAGTGTTTTTCCTCATGATCCGTAAAACTATTTTGATAAATCGGTTTGGCTCTAATATGCATCCACCCAAACTAGAAATGATGGTATAACGTCTTTTCCTCCACAGAGTCTCTCGCTCTGAGTATTCTGGGACGTTTCCCTCTGGTGGACTCTCCAGCGTTCACACTGTGTCGGAGTACATGAAGGATGAACTGGTGTGTGAGGGATCTGAATTCTGCTTTGAGGAGGTCCGAGCAGAGAAATACTTCCGTCAGCTCCGAGAGAAGAAGCAAATGCGGGCCAATGAAATGAGTACGAAACCTAACCTGCTTTAATATTACAGATTAACAACACATTCTGAAGAGAGAAAAATAGAAAACACAATTTTTAGTGAGATTGCATTGTCAAGACTCCCATGATGTGATGACGATTGTTGTCTTTCTTATCACATGTGTTTTGGTTTCAAATAGAGAAGCTGGTGAGTGAGGCAGATGATGTCATCCTGAGCCTTAAAACTGATTTGGGTGTATTAAGCCAGGATCTGGTCCATAAAGGTTTAACCAGCCAGCCTTCACCACAGCCGGTGAGACTGTTGATTCAAGCGTGGGGTTGCTGTTGTTAGCGCTGCACAATATAGTGTTCCAATAGTGACATCACAGGACGTGCAATGTCAGCAAGTTCACTTCTGAGGAATTGCACCAAACTCTGCTGCATTACATGATACAAATAATACAGGACTCACAAACATTGAAGACATACTTACAACAAACCAAAATAAGAAACTGCAACACGACAACATAAAATCAAATCTTAATAATAACAAAAAACACATATATATATATATATATATATATATACACATCCACCCTATTCATTCTCAGTCAAAGTAATTCCTATTACCTCCCCTAGGGTTTGACTATAATATAAATCAGAAAATATTTCCATGTTTGGCCATTTTACTTTGAACACAGTTCGCCTTTTCCACGACCAAACCAGTGTTTGCCATTAATGACCTACAGTCTAGGTTAGCCTGCCAGTTTCATAATCATCAAAATATCCTTAAAACTCATAAATGGCACTTAAGCATGCTAATACTTTTATTGTGTAACAGATAACATATGTACCGCTTTTTGTGGAAAAACATTGAAATAAATGAAATGATCGTAAATCATAAGCTCTCCCTGCATACATTATTTAAAAATCTATATGGCATTTTTGTAACCAGTATTTTTAAAATCAGGCTGTATTTTTCACTTCTCTACCATGAAAGTGAACTAGACAGCTTTTTCTGTTCAATCCTACAACCCATGTAAACATGGGAGTGTTAACCATCTATACATCCATCTCATATGACATGAATGCAGCATGAAACATCACATTTAAAAGGGAACACAATGCATCATAGTGACTGTTAACACAGGATCACTTGCATGAAACATCAACCTTTTTTTCTGTGCTGCAGCTGCCTGTCGTCGAAGCTGCCGTCAGTCTGAACCCTTATCCTACCCAGCAGCCCATTGGGCGTCCTCCACTCTCAAACCGTCTGAGCAACAGACGCTCTCTTGGCTTGAGATTACACACCGAGCCGACCTTCATGCAAGAGGCCGCAACCGTCCCCGAACCGCCTCAGCAGCACCAGCACAGCACCAGAACAGCTGACACGACCGCTCTTCGCTCAGAGGTATCCCATCAGCCCCCTGTGCTGGCTGACAGGAGTATCCATTTACCACAATCTGCACCGGCTTCAGCGTCCACGGACCCAGCGTCTGTCGTCCAGACCTCGATGGTTCAGCAGCCTCTCGGCTTCGATCTTCACAGACCCGCTTACGTCTTCCAGGACGATGGAGAGAACTGTCGCCCTCAGGCGCACGACACCACGCACCAGTGAGTTGCTTCTACTTCTGCTACAATGACTGTTTCTGATGTTTTCTTTCCAATTTCCAATTCAACAAAATTCCTTGTTTTACAGTAGATCCCATTTTAATTGTCAAATTCTGCGACTCTGTCAGCGTTTTCCACATCGCAGAAATCATTGGGCCCTACATTCAGTGTCTCCTACTCTTTCCAAAACATGATGCCCATGTTTATTGTGAATAAACCTCTGCTGAGAAAATCACTTCTCTTAGTATGCCTGACAATCATCAGGTTTTAGTCACGATTAAAGTAATCCAACTCGGTACTAGATGACAGAGCTGCAAACTTGTCGCTTTTCGGCGATAATCGCCGTTTTCTTGGTCAATTTGGTCATTCACGTGGATCGTGTAGAACCGGAGAGTTTTCTTTTGGGGGGGGGGGGGGGGGTCCAGAATTGCGAACAATTATTGGATCATTCTTATTGTTGTGTTTTCTGTGCAGTTATGTCATTTGTGTAGTTTATTTTTTATTTTTGTGTATGTTAATCCAGAGCTAAAATCCCGCAAGTAATATTCATTGAGAACCGTTCGAGGTTCAGCAGCCCAATGGTGTAGTTCCTCTTTGGGGCGTTCACACCGAACGCGATAGACGCGAATTGAGCGGCGACTCTACATTGAAAACCAATGTAAATGGCGCGATGACACGCGATTCAGGCGGAGGCGGCGCGAATGGAGCGTCTGGCGCGATGAGACGCGGCGCGAATGGCGCGTCTGACGCGAATGAAGCGAATGGCGCGTCTGACGCGAATGAAGCGAATGGCGCGTCTGACGCGGCGCGAATAAAGTTGAAAATATCGAACTTTTCAGGCGGCATCGCGCCGCGACATCCAATCAGCGACGAGTTCAAGCCGACAGACAGATGAGCTGAGATGGACGGGCTGCATTACCAAACCCGACTCGGGAAGACCGGACCCCGGCGCGACGGGGGCCGTACCGGCCGTCCACGGGCTGAGCCTCAATCAGAAGGACTCAGGCCCCCGCGCGACACCGGGCAATCGGTCTTCCGTACGCCACATTTCCCACGTCCGTCCGCCCGTCGGACGGGGATTCGGCGCTGGGCTCTTCCCTCTTCGCTCGCCGCTACTGAGGGAATCCTAGATAGTTTATTATCCTCCGCTTAGTAATATGCTTAAATTCAGCGGGTTGTCTCATCTGATCTGAGGTCGAATGTGGCCCCGACTCTGGGGAGAGGTGCGAGGGACGTGGCTCCCGGAGGAGGCTCACGGACTCTGGCATCGGGTACCCCGAGGCGGAGGAGGAGGGTCCGCCGACGTGACCCACCGGCTCCCCTCAAAAATGAGCGTCATGCGCGAATGAAGCGAATGACGCGAAAGACGCGAATGAAGCGAATGACGCGAATGACGCGAATAGTCCAAAATGATCAAGCGGCGCGATACACGCGTCTCACGCGATTGTATTCGCGTCTATCGCGTCCGGTGTGAACGCCGCATTAAGTTCTTGTTTTCTTGTGTGCTTTCATGTTGTACGCTTCATGTTGTCTGCTAACGCTATGCTGTATCGTCGCTCTGTGTTTTGTCCGCTCCCATGTATTGTACGTTAAAGCAAACGCGATAACGCTATTCTCCGGTAGATCCAAGCAGTTAAGTTACTGACAATAGAAGTTAAAAGTTAATGAAATGGTGAAGCTGTGGCACATAAAGATAATATTTGGATTTATAACGTTGTTGTTCCATCCGTGTTTATCCATACTTGTTTGTTTAGTTTTGATAAGCGAATCACAGGGACCGGCACTTGACGTGGGGGCTGCACTTCCTGGTTTGCCGCGGGGCATCATGGGAGCTGTAGTTTTTGTTCACGGAGAAAGGTTGAATGCACTTTTGCATGGTTTTTCGTTATTGAACAATAATAATTGACATTTCTCTGGGCCAATCGGAATCTCAGCACTTGCTTCAGAATCTTTCTTATAATTGACATTTCAGCACACAGCGCCAACTGAGCTCGCCATTGGATGAGACGGTCGCCTGGCTACCGCGCAAATCCCTCAATGACAATGATTTTTGAGAAAGTATGCTGAGTTTTGTTAAGTCACGCTCAGACTAGTGTCATTTGCATAGTACCATCAAAAAAAAAATCCCCCCGTGACACTGTCACCTTTTTTCCTCTGAGGAGTTTGCAGGTCTGTAGATGAAACTGCATAGTTGTTATAACAGTAACTAAGAAACTGTATCTGATAGGAATATTATTAATATGAATGTTGTCAGCAATTCCACAATGACAGATCTTCCAAAACACAACAGAAAACCCGTCTAAAATGCTTTCTCTGTGGATTTCCTCCCCTCAGGGAAGTCGGCGAGCCACCGGAGCCTGAGGAGAAGCTCAACAGTAAGTACGCCAGTGAGCCGTCCAATCGTAGCTTTTCCTGAATGTTTTCAAACCATCACTTTGTGTCTCTCAGTGTCACATGCAGGCACGGCGAACCTGTCTCACATAACTCCCAACACCTCACTGGGCTTTGTTCAGGCCACACCATCAAGGGTGCTGCCGTCACCCACCGTCAACACACGAGAGGCACTGGGTGAGCTTTTGCTGGACGGGGTTTCTGTCTTCTCAGATAGTTAAAGAGAGATTAAGTGTGAGGGATCAAAGCACTTCTTCTCATCTTCCATCGGGTGTTGGGATTAAATACTGGGGCTGGTATTGTTTGAAATCGTTCCATTCCTGCACCTGGAATTTTATCCAGAGGTCACAAGGATACTTTTTCTTTACTCTGTACTAATTAGGCTAGGAGGTTTTCATTCACACACCTACTATGTTCCTATAAAGAACTACAGCACATTTCTCTACGATATGAAACCTAGTTAATCATGTAAATATGAAATGACAGTTGATAATGTAAGCAGTGCATTGTGAATGACGAGAGTTATTAGTCGATTGTAAACCAACATGTTGGCAACATTAAAAGAAATTAATTAAACACTCATTCTACCACCTTACCAAACTGTTCTGAACAATTAACCCTTTATCAGCTGATTTTACAGATATTTATTATCGGTCACTTCTAAATCCATATGAACAACTCTTCATATTGACATTAGATCCACCCCACAGAACTTATTAAAAAAAGAAAATATGTCACTTTTTGAGCTGATGACTGTTTGCTGAGAGCGTATAAATGGCATTTTTTGTAAATGAAGTCTGGTGCAGTGATCACTACATGAAATGCACCGGGGCTACATTACATCACTTCCTGTAAACCTCAAGATGTCGGCATGTTGGCGTGTCACTATCATCAGTGCATGAATCTAAAGAAACACTGTCCATACTGGATCACGTGTGTAAATGTTTCTGATGTTGCTTCCAGGTGAATGTTTGTCTTATTGTCTCTGTTTCTAAGGCAACGCAGCAACTACCGTAAAGCACCAAAACTTGGCACAGCTTTCCTTAAAGTTTTTTGATAGCGTGTAGAAACGATACTCAGCCCTGTTCAAGACATCAGCTTGATTCCCGCTGCGCTGCACTTTCAATGTTTGATTGTGTGAATAACATTGATTGTGGTGTTGTGTCATCCAGATGTGATCATGGACATGTTCCAGGCCCCGACGTTCCTGGAGGACCCGTTCAACAACACATCAGTGCTGCACGCTGCTGAGAAGACGTTTGATCCCGGCTGTGCTAAAAACGGTAAACGTGACGTTTTATTCTGTCTAATCAGCTGTTTGTAAATTAACTTAATAACGTATCTGCCCCCAAAATTAAACGATACTGAAATGGACTCACAGATCAATACAATGAATCAAGATGCTAATGGATTATGACGTGCAGTGGGATTTAAATTCTTTGAGGCCTTGTTAACATAAGTTAAGGAAATCTTAAGAGCAAACACGTTTGAACTGCTACAAATTTTGATGTGATGTCTGGGGATCGATATTGATAAGATTAACACAGGTTTTCAGCTGCAATGTGTCGGTTTTATTAAACCTCCACGCCGGCAACAGTTGCGGCTGGAGGGAGTTTGTGGGTCGTCTATCCGTCCAGTCCAATCCTGTGAGCGTAGGGATTTCTTTAAATTTGGCACTGAGGTCAACCTGGACTCCATGAGAACTGATCAGATTTTGGAGGTCAAAGGTTGCACGAAGTAATTTTGACAATTTCATACAAATGTCTGATTGGATAAAATAATTCTAGTTCTGTGAGTCTGAACACAGTGTAGAAGGTTTGAACATGTTAAAATCATTTTTTTCTTAAAAGACTACAACTTGCACAACAATGTACAACTGACTGATCAAATGAACAAAAAGGGAACCAAATAAAACTCTCTTGGTCACATGAGAGTTGAGTTTTACTACTTGGTGGATTCTGTAGTTGTCATGTTTTCTATTTAGGTTTTCTTGCATCTTTCTGCTAGCCAACGAAATTCTTCTGTCTTTGATTTTTGAAGGAGACGTCTTCTCTTTCACGAAGCCCTCGACCGCAGCACCGTTCACTGTCTTCCAGGATGATACGGACAAAGAAAATGGCAGGTAAATAATATGGAATCCGTCACCTGAGAGACAGAAATGCATGAATATCTAAGTATATGTATAATATTACATGTATGCTTTTCTATGATTCTGTTATCAGAATGGACATTTATATGAATAATGTTGCCTTTTTTTTATGCTTTTCAGTGCTGCTGCTCCGTCCGTGGTGGAGAAGTCTAAACCAATCAGAGCTCTGGCAGAAATCGCAGTGTCTAACAAACCGAACGTGAGTATGAAGAAAGCTTTGAAGATGTTAAACTTCAGAATAAGTTTGAAATTACATAAAAAAAATTAACTCTGCCTTTAAAGATCAGGCAACACTAATATTAGTATTATACTATTTGTAGAATTGGATTCCAGTGGTGACAGCTCCAACATTTCCGATACCTCTAGAGATATTCCAAAAGTCAACATGTCTTTAAAAAAGAAAGAATTCATTTTTTTATCTTACAAAATATTCAAAATAACACTTCTACATTTTCACAAACGTCATAAATCGCAAAGGGAGGCACCGCCTGTATTAACAGGGAGGTCGAACAGCACATTTATATCACCACAGCTATTTCAGTAAAAGTAAAAGAATAGAGATCCCATCACTTTATTTATTAGAGGTGGGAGAAGTAATGGATTCTATGATGCATCGCAATGCTTTGTTGAACGATTCTGCATCGATGCAGGAGAGTCTGTAATCAATTTTCTGTATCATACAAATATGAATTTGGTTTAAAAGATTTGAAGGAAAAATTCCATCCATCCATCCATCGTCTACCGCTTATCCTGTATTCAGGGTCGCGGGGGGGCTGGAGCCGATCCCAGCTGTTATTGGGCGAAGGCAGGGTACACCCTGGACAGGTCGCCAGTCTATTTTACAGGGCCGACATGTAGACCCAGACTGAAGGAAAAATTCTCATATTTAAATCCAAAATAGAGATGCAAGGCGACCCATCGAGAATCATTTTACAATCGAATCGTGACTCTCTGACTCGTTATGGAATTGTGAGGTGATGGACGAATCCCACCACTATTATTTATGTTGACAAAATTGAAGAAAGTTGATTTTAATGATGAAAGAATTGATGGTTTTTGTTTTTAAGGGTATGTAATACAATTATGGAACTTTGATTGTGAATAAAAGGCATACAAACCTTATACATCAGCGAAGAGAGACAACGTGAGACTGCCTGTGGACTTCAGCTGTTCTGCTCGCAATGATTTCTGTTCCGGGCTAATTATTTGAAAATGTCCTCCGTGACCAGGAGACTCCTCCGGACCTGGCACCAGACGAGAGCACCATGTGGGGAGCTCGCTACAACTCCCTCAACTCGCTGGCTGCTTGTCCCAACAGCACCACAGACTTCGCCATGTCGGCTCAGTGCGTCTCCACGCCGTTCACGCACAAGACGGCCTTCAACTTTTACGAGGTGGCCGAAGGTAACGGACCTGCTCACACCTGTTCTCTCCTAACATCAGTCAGCCTTCCTAATCCACATGATTTGATTCAGTTTTGGGAACCTGACGGATGTAATAATAATGATTATATCTTTCTGTTCTGCAGAGACCAATTGTGACGGTGGAGATGCTGATGGCGATTTCATCAGACGTCAGCCCAAAAAACTCAGGTAAGCGATCTGTTGCTGCACCCCTCTCAGGTATTCAGAGTATCGGTCATTATATATCCATATTAATATTAGAAACATTTCTAATCCAATATTAATATTATCATTGATTTAAAACAAAATGTGCATTGGTTCTGAACACGTTTTATTTCATTTTGTTGTTAAAAAGATCTTGACGAGCATTAAATATTACGATTTATACTAAGAGTTGTTTGTGAAGTTGCTCAGAAACATTTTGGGTCAAGTTTGGAAGTTTTTAAAACTAAATATAACAGCAGTTATGATTATACCTGGATTCACAGACATGCTACCAGTGAATGCTCCAGACTGGTGATGGAAACACAGTGTTCACATCTTAAGTGGTGGAATGATGTATTGATGAATTGATTTATGGCTTGACAGAAAATCTTAAGTGTGGAGTGCATTGATGTTGTAAGTCATTAACGCGCTGTGGTCCGTCCCTCAGCCCCATCATGGAGCAGAGTCCGTCCAACGACACGGCCTACAGTCAGCTGGTTCCTTCCTCTGCAGCACTCGGCACCATCGTGGGTGAAGGACTTGCCCCAGCCCAGCACTGCCTGACCTCCTCCTCCATCACCGTGGTGCAGTCTCCCCCTCCCCCTGCAGTACTCTCCTTCAGAGACCAGACCCTGTGTCCCACCAACTCCTCCATCTCCAGGACCGCCATAGCACCCGGCTGGGAAGTGTACACAAGCCCTTCAGTCGGACCCCAAAGGGAACCTTTTAACATCATGGAGGATTTAGACAAACCCGCTAGTCCAGAGCGGCTCCAGAAACCAGTCTGTGATGTCCCCATGAGTCCAGAGTGTGCTCCCACACAGGACTGGCTAGAGATCAGAAGCCCTGAGTTCCGAGTCGAGCCCGACCTGGACGCCTTTCTGAGTCCCCACCCACTTAATGAAGTCACTCTCCCTAACAGGACCCAACTCATCCCCATGAGTCCACAACAGCAGCAACTCTGTGCCGACGTGCCCATGAGCCCGGTGCAGCCGCCACAGTTCAGCACTGAGGATGAACCCATGATGAGTCCTGAGAGAGGGCTGCGGCCGAGCGCCATCGACGTGTCCATGAACGCAACATTAGCAGGCAGCAAAGCCACGGAACAGCTGTTCCCGGATCCCTGGGATGATCAGCTGATCTCTGATCTGCTGTCGTCACTCACCCCGCCTTTCACCTCTCACCCCCACTGCATCACCTGGCAGTGCAAAGTCCCCAACATCTCCCCAAAGACCACCATCAGTATGGGTAAGAGCACAGCTGCAACTGTTGATGATCTTTGTTTTTATTGTCGAACATTTGGAGAATACGTCCCTTCATGCTGAGAATTTGATCCGACTCTCATGTTTGCAAGAATCATTTAGTGATTTCCAGCAGGCCGCTGGCCTAGCTTAGCATAAAGACTGGAAACGGAGGGAAACTGCTAGCCTGGCTCTGTCCAACCATCACAAATACACCTACCAACTAGGCATGGGATGACATGATCATCACAGATCAGGACACTTTTTCTTTTCTTTTTTTAATTAAAAAAAATCAAACTTTAAATATAAACTTTTATATCGAGTAATAAATCATAAGTGTTTCTCTTTCTTTTCTCGTGGCCATGCATCTCTACTGCAGCTTTACTGTTGAATGGTTGTTTCGTGTTCAACACACAGAGCTGGACGTAAACAGGAAAGAGGACGTTGAAACACCAATAGATTCATATTGTGAATCCTCATAAAACCTCAATCTTATCAACATATCACAACTGACTTAAAATGCTCCATTCAATCAAAAACTATGATTTAAAATTTTGACTTGAGAAGCTTAAAAGTACTTTTCATTGTGTAAAATGATGAATGGCCAGATTATTTACTAATTTGGAATTTGATAAAGAAATCGCATTAATCCCTGTGCTGCATATATGGTTTTTTTTTTTTTGTGTTTTTTTACTAAATTCAATTACACTGTAATTGAGAAAAAAAAAATCTTAATATAATCCTATAATGTCATAACCTTATTCTGAGTGTGTTTGTTCGTCAGTCACCATAGAGATGATCTGAAAATGTCATGTCACGATTATCCTGGCCAAAATTATTGTGATCTGTCCCCGCATAAATATAGGACATACCAATTTTTTTAAATGTCAATTTGTATGTCGTATTTTCACTTCTCCACCTTTTTAGTAACCTAGACGGCTTCTTCAAGTCATTTGTGACGATATTCAAGATTATCCCGATGATGGAAATTCACCACGATTAACTTATTGCAAGTTTTTTTTTTTTATTATCGTGATCTTTATTCAAATATTCTATAGTCCCATCCCCATAGGTCAGAGAGTTCAGATTTTCTTGTTTGTTTCCAAACACTTTGACGTTTCATTGAACACAAAGGCGTGGGTTAATATGTCTTATATATTTCCTTTCTGACAGGAAAAGCGTCCCTGCGAGTCGACTGCATGCTCGGAGAAGGTGCTTTTGCAAAAGTCTACCAGGCTACCGACCCCATGACCACAGAGAGGACGGTGTTAAAGGTAACGTGGTGTAAAAGTTTAACTCTTTATATGAAGTCGAGTTGGGACGGTTTCACTGGTCCGGTTCGGTGTACGGGGCTAAACCGGTTTGATTTGTGAAACCGTTGAAGCGGCATTTGTCCTTATGACACGTTCTGGAAAATTATGCTTTTGCAAGTTTGACACCTAGTGGTTAAAGTTGGTATACCGGTCCGGTGTTTGGCTTAATATCACACCGGTTTGAAAATGTTTAAACCGGCCCGAGCCTAATATGAAGTGTCCACAGTGAAGGTCTGAGCCAACACTTCCTCTCTCTGTTCGCGTCACTGCAGGTCCAGAAGCCGGCCAATCCCTGGGAGTTTTACATCAACACGCAGCTGGACGCTCGTCTCCGGCCCGACCTCCGTCACCTGTACAACCGAATCCACTCAGCTCACCTCTTCCACAACGGGAGCGTGCTGCTCGCTGAGCTGCACAACCACGGCACCCTGCTGGTACGTTGGCGTCACCGTTTCCTCGCCCCAGAGACGCCCTCGATGTCTTTTACTCAGCCACGTTCTCTTGTCCTCCCTATCAGAATGCAGTGAACTTGTATAAAACCCTGAGCGACAAGGTGATGCCTCAGCCCCTCGTCATGTACTTCACCATCTGTATCCTGCACATGGTGGAGCAGCTGCACGCCGTTCACATCATCCACGCTGACGTCAAACCTGACAACTTCCTGCTGGGGGAGAGGTGACGATCGCTGACTGTGTTACCTTTTCTACCATAAACCCGTTTCAGGTTTGATATTTCGTAACCGTTGTTGTCTCGTCTCAGGTTCTTGCACAACAAGTGCTTTGAGCCGGAGAACCTGGACCACGGCATTGTCCTCGTTGACCTCGGGCAGAGCATCGACATGGAGCTTTTCCCAGAAGGCACTGCTTTCACCGCCAAGTGTTTGACGTCAGGGTTCCAGTGTACCGAGATGCTCAGTCGGAAACCTTGGAACTATCAGGTAAGGACACGCAGGACAAGTGCTGGTCCCGTCATTCTACCCGAATATCGAGTCTTTGAAAACAAGTCATCAGTAGAAACATTTATTTGCACAGCTTGTCTTATAATGTATACGTGTTCTTTGTCTGTGTGTCTTTCTAGACGGATTACTTTGGGATAGCCGGGACCGTCTACTGCATGCTGTTTGGGACGTACATGCAAGTCACGAATGTAGACGGCGTGTGGAGGACGAACGCTGCGTTTAGAAGGTAGTTCCTCCAATAAGAGGTTTGATTTCTCCGGTACAGACCTAGTTTCTCTGTGGCAAAACAATAACATATTTATTGAAGTTGATATAATAATAAAAACTACTTCATGGAGATGTAATGTTCTGCTTTTCTTTTTCTGAAAAATACCATTAATGTTGACTAGTACTGTGAATAGTATCAAACAGGGTAAATGTACCAATGTATCTGGGTATTTAGAAGTGCTGTTGATGGATTCAGGTCATGATTTTAGTGCATTTTGGTTTATTTAAATTCTACATATTGTGTTACAGATATGCATATCTATGACTAGTGATCTAGTGAAATCAAACTATTAGAATTAGTGACTCCTCATCTGGAGTCGGAGGTCTGCAGACTTGCAGCAACCTCCAGTTCTGGAAAGTGCAGCCAATTCTGAACTACCTTAAACTTGCATTCTCTCTGCTGGCCATCAGGGGGAGACTCCTCTGGTTTCAGAAAGAAGGCTGATTACATGGAAGTTGATGAGAAAGTGACCCTACTTCTCTCTTAATTTATTACCTCAGTAAACATGAGTTTATGGTCTCAGTCTAGTTTCAAGTCTTCTTCAATCCAGCATGATGTTACATTATGATCCATTAAGGTCAAACAGACCAGAAAGCAGGGGATGCTTTAGGGGCGGGGCTACCTCGGTCCAACTCTTTTATTTCTGTGGTCTCCCCATTGTCAACACAACGTAACAACGGCTTCCGTCTGCGTCTTCTCCACAGGAACCCCCACAGCGACTTGTGGCAGGACTTCTTCCACACTCTGTTGAACGTGCCGGACTGCGGCTCGCTGCCGAGCCTCCAGAGTCTCCGCTGCAAAGTGGCGTCGGCCCTACAGCAGAACTACAGCAGCAAACTGCCCACACTGAAGAGCCGCCTGATGGTGCTGCTGCTGGAGAGCCACAAGGCAGCTCGGAGATGATCTCCTCCTTTCCTTCCTGTCTCTCTTTAATGTTCACTTATAACACTGTGGTGAAATGTCCACGCTGATCAGGATTCATACACCTAAAACATGTAATTATTATTTAGTTCTTTTTTTTTTTCATATGCTTCCAAATTGTTTGAATTCTGGGAGTGATGACCAAGAATAATAAAGTTGGTTTGAGTCGGTGGTCGATGAGTTAGAGATGCCAAGGCTTATCTAGTCCCGCCCCCATTACCCACAGGATAAAATCGTCATCATATTATCTTATCTTTTGCATTTTTAATTTGACATAACATTTTCTTTTACTTGTGAAGAATTGGTGTGCTGTGAACATTGTTATATTATTGATGGTTTACTAGTTTTTAATACTTAAAATAGCTTCCACAAAATGCTTGTTTACATTTCATGTTATTTTTGTTACATTTAACAATTATTTCTTAACATAGATTTTATATTTACACGTTCTGTAAAAGAAAATGGCAAATTTAAGCTATAAACTCGCATTTTTTAACAAAATTGTTTAACGGCTAAATTCAAGTATTAGCTTGATGTGACCACCAGATGGCGCCAAATGCATCGATTTGTTTATCCTAAACTTAAGAGATATCTTCCATTAACACTAGATTGAAGGATCATGTTAAGTTGATGTTCTCATCAATGAACCACACAGAATGATCACAAACAACCTGACCTGAACGGTCGTCTGTTCCTCTTTTAGCTCTGCTTTTCCACATTTCCCGTCAGCCATGGATCCATATATACAACCTGTTTATCACACTGAATACCTGCCATACCTATGTTTGTCTAAGTAAGTTAACTGTGACCACTGTCGGGGTGTGAGGGGGATTTTCTGGTCTTAAACCTGAGCCTGAATCAGGGTGTGTTCTTGTCAGTCCTGTTCAGACCTGCAGCTCAGCTCCCTGCATTTTTCTCCCTGGATGCTTTCAAGTCCTCCTCAGGGTTTACACATCCAGCTTGTTGTAGTCTGCTTCTCTCACTCCCTACCGTGTTGTATTTATGGCGACAGGTCGTTTTACTTCCAAATAAAACTGTTGTGCTAAAGTTTTACTGCCAGACTTCCTTTAACTTTGAAAGCTTTTATTTCCTCCGGACTCTGTTTAACACAGATTATTTCCGTGGAGAAGGTAGTGATCAGGTATAATGTGATGAAAGGAGCAGCACGGAAGCGACGTGTTCAGTGGAGTTGAACTGCGTCTTAACTGCTCCTCAAAGCGGCGTAGTTGTTTTCCCGACAGGTCTGGGAGAACCTGAAGGCAGCGGCAGCTCTGTGGACACTCCCTTTCGCAGGAACATCTGGCTGGAAGGAACCCTGCTGCCTTCAAGTTCTGTCTGAAATGTCTCAACTATAAAGATGAGATGTTTTCAAAACATGTCATGTTATCAAAAACATTTTAAAAATTCTACATAAATTATTCAATTTTAGCATGAAATATTTCCTCTACCAGCATAAAAAAGATTTATTGTGTGTCTTGTTAAAAACGGAAATGTTTCTTGTTCTTAGGACATAAAATGTAACTTAGTAAAACCAGAGACCTTTCACATGACAACGCAAGTAATTTTGTAGCAACAAGAGAAATGTGTCGTTATAAAAAGCACATTTTTTCCCTTATAACATGAAACCCAGGAAAGTGAGCACGTCTTCATGGCAACATGCTGTTAGAGTGAAATCAGAGGGTGTATCTTTATCAGGTTTGAACGGGACACCAGAACAAACCTTTATTGGGAATAATCAGGGTCCTCAATGACGATCATATAATATAAACAATATCAACAAAAGGCTAAAATAAAATTATTAAATGATACAAATGTGTCAAAATCGAAACAAATATCTTTCAAAATAAAAAGTTAAAACATCCCAATTGACACAAATCATTCAAAGTAGAAAAAAAAAATGAATAGCCAATATAATGCAGCAAGGATGTTCCCCGTGTTACTTTTTGTCACATTTCAGGAGCACAATCTTCCGAGCAGCACCTGAAGGCAGCACCTGCAGGCAGCGCTGCGGACACGGAGAGCCCCGCGCGTTGATCGACATGGACGAGAGCGTCATGGAGGAGCGAGGAGGACTGTCGGACGAGGCCGTGTCCGCTGCCTGCACGGAGGGAGCTCCCATCACCAAGGTCCGTACGTTTCCTTCACCGGGCTGCGTGGACTAATACTTTGATTTCACTGCCGCGGCGGGACACGCAGTCTGCGGGCTCAGGTCGTAAAGCGGTCCGACCTGTTGCTGCCGGTGATCTACCTGTCTGTCTAGCTGTCTGTCTGTCTGTTTGTAGGCCAGACTGACAACTCACACTTTCACAGAAAACTCATTTTAGAGAGGTTTTAAGTGTTAAATAAAAATAGAAAGCGTGTCTTTAAAAAGCTTGCTTGTCTTTGCAGGTAAATCAGGTAAATCCTCAGGGGACAATGACACGTTTGTATTCTACTAAAGTGTCCCAGTGAGGTTTGTAGAGGATCCAGATGATCACCAGAGGAGAGAACACGAACGTTTTACTGTTTTCAACTCTGCTTAGTATCCACATTATAGTCTAACATGATGATTTTAATTACATGGTTATTGTGGTCATAATGATGCATATTGAGGATATTATCATCACATCTTTAAATATTTACAATATGAGGAATAATGACTTATCAGACAGTTTTGTTAATTGTGCGTGTTTTTACATAAATGACACTCAAGGCAGAGTGTAGGGCGGTGGAGAGATTCTGTAACCAGCCACAAGTATGTAACCAAGGCCAGTCTCTTCTTATTATTGGTATTATTATTATCATCATTTCACATCATTTTCTAACTGATTTTGAAGAAAGTCTGTGTTATTGTGTTGTGAATAATAAATTCTGTATCAAAGGCTTTGACATTCAAATAACTGCTTTCTTTGACAAACCCCACAGCTGGCCCAGGACCTTATGGAAATGGATATTAAAATGGTGTTATTTCATTTATAGCTGCTCTTCTATTTTTTTTTACATTTGTTTTATTGTATATATTAACAAATGAAATGAAAGGTATCACTCTACAGAGTTTTTCTGCATCCTCAGCTCATTTTTATTTACCTTTCTGGTCCAGAACTTACCTGTTTTGGTTCCGTCTCATCAAACTGATCAAGCAGCTGTTAAAGAGTTCATTACCTGCTCAGCAGCTAATAGAGACTCACTGGTGAACCTAGTGGAGCGTTTAACAGCTACAGAAAGGAGACACATATTTCCCTCAGGGTGTGGTGGAGACCAAAAACAGAGCTCAAAGCCTTAAAACGCTCCTGAGAGCTGCAGAGTCGGACGGTTTGTTGCTAATATAATGCAGTGTTTGTCCAAACATGTTGATCACAGCAGCTTTACATATTCCTCATGACTTTGGTCTCCGCAGGACTACATGATGCAGCAGACGATGCTGAGGGTCAAAGATCCGGCGAAGTCTCTGGACTTCTACACTCGAATCCTGGGCATGACGTGAGTCCTCGGTCTGATCCTGAATCCCTCCAGACGTCTTTGTTCTGTATTCACCTCTGACCTCCTCTCCTTTGTGGTTTCCCAGCCTGCTCCAGAAAATCAACTTCCCCTCGATGCGGTTCACCCTCTACTTCCTGGGCTACGAGGACAAGTCGGACATCCCGGCCGACATCAAAGAGCGGACGGCGTGGACTTTCTCCCGCCGAGCCACCATAGAGCTCACACAGTACGTACAGCGACCACGGCGACGGCAGTGCAGTGATGTCTAAGACCACGGCTCTGTTTCAACACAGACGGCTCCAGAAGGAAATGCTTTGCATTCTGGAAGAGCTGATACCAGAAGAGGGAAGGATGACATGGCAGAATGTAAATTAACCTGGCATCATGATTGATGACTCAGCAGTTCATTTGATCAATTCATCTAGTTTAGTCTATGACAAGTCCAAAAGTCTTTAAATGAAAATTAATTTAAAATAATCAGCAATTATTATTAGTAGAAGTAGAACTTAGCTATTGGATTATCAAAATGAATAGATATCATTCATTTTATTATTAATAATATTAATAAATAATCGTTTTAAAACAAGACAAAGCAAAGCAACATCACATGAATGCCAGGTTTTAAATATGGGATTTCAGAAGTGATTTAAAGGGCTGTTGGTGTCCACATACGTCTGGTCATATGTTAAAAATGAAATGTTTCCAGCTCATCACAGTTTTAACTATAAACCTGTTCCCTGCTATTTAGACACAAATAATTCAGTGTTCTTTCTTTGTCCATCATTAAAGTCCCTGTGAGGAACTTGTGACAGCTTATGAAAGGGTCTCCGTTTAACGCTGATGCCTCTTTACGAGCTGCAGAAGTAAAAGAGAAGATTGTGATTTCTATGGAGTTATGCTTCATGTCACCGGGTCGGATTCCCCTCAAAATCAGCTGAAGTCACGCAGGTTCACCACTAACTCCTTCAGCTCAGGGCCTCCAGCAGCAACCAGACCACCACAGACAGACCCACATCTGGCTGACCAGACAGTGGCTCCTCCTCCAGCCAGCAGCAGAGCTTCACCCGACTTGGAGCCGACTCCCTGCTGCTGGAGGACCAGGACGTATTACTGGTCCCGCTGGAGGGAAGGGAGGCACGGGAGATCCAGGACTAGGACTGAGTGCCAGACTCTGCTGCAGTAAAATGAGAGCTTTTCTAAAAGGAATCTGGTGCTTGGAAACATTTGTCTTGTAGCAGCTTTAATAGAAAACCTGATCTCTGTGACTCGGCTGATAAAGTATGTTTCAGTGTCTGAATGAATGTTATTTCTCTGTCTGTCAGTAACTGGGGTTCAGAGTCGGATGAGAATCTGTCGTACCACAATGGGAACAACGAACCGAGAGGATTTGGTGAGAAGTTTAATGTAGATGTGTGACATACTTTTATTATTTAATTAAAATAGTACATGTTGTGTTCTTAACGTGTGTGTGTGTGTTGGGTGTAACCTGCTGCCTTCCTGCAGGTCACATTGGTGTCGCCGTTCCCGATGTTTACGCTGCCTGCAAAGTGTTTGAAGAGCAAGGAGTGACGTTCCTCAAGAGGCCCGAATCAGGTGAGTCAGGGACCAGGTCCAGCCTGGGTCAGACGGACCAGAGACTCCAGATATTTCTATGTCAACAAATCCCTTTAAATCACCACACAAATACTTGTGGTCACTGTAGTTTTTTTACCACACAAACAGGAGGAAATACTGACGTCGATGGGGACTATTTTCAGCGGTGGATGAATCCGCATTTGGTAGTCAGTCTTGGTGGCAGCAGGAAGGAAAATATACATAATTACCAGCTGTGTTATTATTATAATTATTATCGTTTATTTTAAATATGAGTGTGGGAGATGGAATCAGACAGTTCACGACTTGAAAAAGATTTTAGATGAAATAACAACGTGGGAAAATATTTCATATCGTTGAGTTTATTTGAGGGGGAGGGAGCTTTATGTGTTAGGCTGAATATCATTACACACCGATTTGATTCTGTAAATGAAACACAATCAAACTGAAAGCAACAGTTTAAACGGGCTGGAAGGACAGCTGCTAATAAATCACTGACCGTGAACGTGTAAATGAATAGACTTAACGTAATATCACTGAGCATCTAGAACGGATAGATGACTATAAATACATACGTGAAGTAAATCTAATCAGTGTGGTGTCTGAGATGTATTCTAAAAGAATAGAAGATAATTTATTGCCCCTTGGGGAAATATTGCAGAAGGACAATTTTAGAAGTGTCAAGAAGATTTCTTTAATGTCTTCTAATCACCATAGCAACATCAAAGTAGCAGTCAGTCTGCAGGACTGTAAGACACGACTCAGACACTAGATGGTCAGAGATATTATAAGTCTATTAATTTACACATTCAAACAGCCAGTGATTTATTACCAGCTAACCTCCTGCATGAATCAGTTCAAACAGTTTCTTTTAGATTATGACTTTCCCTTCTTATTGTTAGTGTAATATTATCTCAGTCGGCGGTGTGCTACATCAGCCACATGTTGTTGGTTATGCATGTTTCCACCAGGAGGTGGAGCTCTTTACTGCCTGTTTGTCTCGATGGCTCCCAAAAAGATGCACCTCTCCAGGGTTGAGGTGTGTGTGTGTGTGTGTGTGTGTGTGTGTGTGTGTGTGTGTGTGTGTGTGTGTGTGTGTGTGTGTGTGTGTGTGTGTGTGTGTGTGTGTGTGTGTGTGTTCACTCGTCTATTAACTCCCACCATGTTGCTCCTCCTCACAGGTAAAATGAAGGATCTGGCCTTCATTAAGGACCCGGACGGCTACTGGATTGAGATTCTGAGTCCTAACAACATGGTCTCATTAATGTCACCTTAAAGCAGAGACACAGTGTGGGGAAATATTCAGGGCCTCGTGGGACTTTTATTTTGTACATGACAAACCCTTTATACTAACATGAACTCTGTTCTACGTTGCCATCCGGCTACTGTTACGTGTACTTTTCTCTCTAAAGTTTTGTGCTCAAGTTGCTCAAAAAACCTGAAAAATAAATAAAAAACAACAAACAGAAAGTTGTTCTTCGAGTCTGTTGTCTGATGCAGAACAAACATTTGTTTTTCATTGCAGAACATTGAACAAACTGAGTGCTGTCGGGAACTTCATCTGCTAATTGTAATGATAAATGATTGGTGGTGAACGAAGTACTGCAGTGAAAGTAGAAGTACTGCGCTCAAAAAATACTACCACTATGAGTAAAAGTTGCTACACAGAACTTTATAACACTTACACAGGAGTACTGTCAGCATTTTTAGCAATGGTCAACATTGGTCAAGATAGGGCTATCAGCCGAGTAGTACTAGCGCTATGGTACATTATGTAAATCTCGTAAATTACCCCACTAATAATGCATGGAATGTTACCAAACGTCTGCAGTAGTACACATAGGGTCTGTGCTCACAAAACAAGGCATTTGAAAGTTTATAAGTACATCAGGAGTTTATTTAAAAGAACACTTGCCTGATAGCTTCTATCCTCTGCTGCTAACGCTAGCACTGCGCTAGCGTTAGCAGCAGAGGATAGCCAGCCGATGCCGTGACGCGAGTTTCACGCGAGAGTATGAAAAGGTTTCTCTGAATTTTTATAAATGCTTGTATTATCAGGTCAACACATTTTTATAAATGCTTGTATTATCAGGTTAACAAGTGTTGACAAGTGTTGACCTGTCCTTGTACAAAGTAATAGTACAAAATACTTGAGTATTGATATTCTTCTCCTCAACTAAATAAATATTGTACATATTGTAAATATTGTAAAACCAAATATAAGCAGTAATAAATGATGGTGAATGATTAAAGATTAAAGTATATCGTATCATTAAAGCGAGCTCCACCTTCACCAGCTGCAACATCAAAGTGATGAACACATGAATTATTCATGTATGATGATTCTGCAATGTCAGTGGCTACATATCTATGCTAACACGTTAGTACTTCAGTGTGATTTTGAATGCCTGACTAGTACTTGTGGTATAAGTACTTTTACTCTCTCCAGTACAGACGAGGACCTCGTTACTTCAATGTCTCCCACTCTCTCTCTCTCCCCCTCCCTCTCTCTATGTAAAGTGCTGACTGGATCATGTCACCCAATTCACCACCGGTCACTTCAAAGCGGCGTCCCGGCGTGAGAACCGTGTCGGCTGACCGGGCGGATTTAGGGCCTGCAGAGCTGTTCCCAGGCCTGTCAGCCTTTAATCCCCCATTCAGCTGGAACGCTCTTCTTCTCTGGATGATTTAACGGCTGCAGCAGTGGTTTCAGTACATCAACGTCGAGATGAAGGAGAGGATTACCGTGTTGGATTCTGTAAAACCGTCTGGTCCCTCATTCATACGCAACGTTAAAGAAGGTCGAGATGAACTGAACTCATGTTGACAACAGTCCCACCACAACGTCCATCATTTCACTTTCTATCAGATCACATGGTCCTCCCACAGATGTTCAAATTCCATCTTTTTTCTTTGCCTCATTTTTTAAGACAACATGGTGCTTAAAGTGCTCAGTATAAAATGGAAATGTTAACATCTAGGATTCCATGACAACGTGGCAAATTCAGGGTCATGTGCTACGATCAAAAGCTCTACCAGCCACTAAATGGACCCGTTTTCTCCACTGAATGAGCTTCAGCTAATTGAAGCGTTCATGGCGGCGTTGAATGTCAGTTTAAAGGACCATTTCAGGGATTTTTCTATGCAAGTTATTGGTGTTGTCGGAAATCATTCACTCTATGTAGATAACTACAGATTTATGCCAGGATGATGTATTTTTTGTGCGCCAACAGGATCACATTGGTTCCCTCCACACAGAAAGTTAATGACATTTTCCAATTGGATTGTGGATTATTGCAGAAAATAATCTCTGTGGCAAATAAATGTTTTGTTCAGCAAGATAATCTTCACAAATGATCACCACTTTCTATCAAAGAAAGAATCAGCAGTATAAATCAGAACTACGGTCACATGACTTCATGTCACCACCACTAAGCTAAAGGTAGTGTTCTAGTGATGTCGTCTCATTTAGCTACTCGCTAGCAACCGCCTTTTTAAAGGCACGTAAAAGCTTCAAAATGTGCCGGCTACGATATAAAATATTTGGTAAATACTCTTCAAAAATCATAAAAGTGGTGTTCGTTTGTAAAGATGATCTTGCTGAAAAATGTTTATGTACCATAAACCTTTGTTTGCAACAGAGATTATTAACTTCCTGTTGAACGCTCTCTCCATATTTAGACGTAGTTCAAAGTTACAATCACACTCGTATCATATTTAAATGATCATAATTCAGGCATTGAAGCTATTTTCCAGAAACTTAAAAGCACAACAAGGATTTCAAACAGGGTCAGAGTACATCTCTCAACATATAAATCAAAATGTAAATTTTATTGTGAATAAAAAACACCATAATGCTGCTCTTTTCATGACAGCGGTGATATTTTTACGTCATCTTTATTTGTAAGAAGGCACACGGGGAATCTGATGGTGAATTGACCGTTTACATGTGAACCACATGTGGAAAAGGTAAAACATTCTGATTATTATGTTATTGTTTAACTGTCTCAGACTGTACTGGTTTGAAAAGTGACACCTTTTTATTATCTTCAAAAAAGTCCTGTTAGTTTGGTTAAACATCAGAGACCTGATTATCTCAGACTTTGGTTTTTGTCTCATAGTCAGCGTTTAAGGTCTGAAGGTTTTAAAGGGTCAGTGTGCTGTAACACTACTTTTTCTATTTGTCAGAAATTGTTGAGTGGTGATAAAAGTGTGTTCCAGGCTGTTAATCAGCAGCAGCGTCAGTGAAACAGTCAGAAAGCTCCGACCTCAGTCCCCCACGGTCTGTAGGGTTTACTGCTGCTGCTGCTGTGAGGAGTCTGGGAGGACGAGGAGGAAGAGGAGACGGGAGGACTGGTGGTGGAGGGGAAGGAGGAGGGAGGGAGGATGGGGAAACCTCTGTGGAGGCTGATGGGAAACGATGCCGAGAGGGAGAGGAGGGAGGCGGAGAGAGGAGCAGGGGCGCGGGGGAGCATGAGAGACGAGGAAGAGGACGGGGAGGAGGTGGAGTCTGCGTGGGAGGAGAAGGAGGAGGCTACGCTGCGCTGTGACAACTCCGCCAGCCTCTGGGGGGCGCCACCTTCTGCGGAATCTGGAGAGACAGCCGGTCCGTACGGTGCGGCGGTGGCCGTCAGAGGCCGGAAGGCTGCGGCGGTGGCGACGGCAGCGGCTGCAGCAGCCCAGTGGTGGGGGTGGAAGGGGTGAGGTAAAGGGTGAGGCTGCTGCTGCTGCTGCTGCTGCTGGTGGTGGAGGTGGTGGTTAAGTGGCGAGTGGGAGGCCATGGCGACGGCTGCAGCGTCATGCTGCGAGGAGCAGGAGGTGAGGTGGGAGAGGAGGCGGGAGCGCAGGGGGTCACTGGAGTCCAGGCCCTCCACGGCGCACAGGTAGCGGGAAACCTCCGTCACGCACTCCCTGAAACCCAAAGACAGGAAGTCCAGGGCCAGAGCGTGGGCGTCAAAATAACCTGCAGACAGAGAGAGAGAGAGAGGTCAGTTTCCTGAACCACGTGAGGAACACCATGTCAACCAATCAATGGACAGGAAGTGCAAGACGCTCTTCATTTGGGGATATACTTGTTCTAGTTTTCCCGGGTGATCCGCTCACTTTTTGTTTGTTCTGTTTGACTTTACATGCTGCTGGTAAACCCAAAGGAGCGCTGCAGAGTCGGCCAGTGAACGCAGCAGCAACAATGACCTCGTCCCTCTCCCCCTCCCTCACACGTCCCCCCCCCCCCCCACCCCGCTGGCTTAATGAAAGCAAACAGCGCTGCTCAGGGTCAAGTGGTGCTTTTATCCCTGCAGTCCTTTCCCATGGACTCCCCACCTCCCTCTGTTTGACTGACATTCCTCCACTCCGACATTCAAACTCACTTCAAACGCGTCTTCTGTTAAAAGCTGCACTTGAACGCATCATGACGACGGCCGACTCACCAGCATCTTGCAGAAATAACTGTTAAAGGGAAAACTCAGCTCCTTTTATGTGGATTTCTATTCTGTGTTGATGGTAGATTGAGTTTCCTGAAGCAGAAACATTCTCAGTCAATCCTGCAAAACTGCTGCTCTTGGTGTTGGTCCAAGCTGATTCAGACTTCTTGTCCTCATCATAGACTGTGTTTCAAAAGGTCCGCATGTTGGCCATTGCCATCTTGTTTTTTTGCCTTTGCTACCTTGGTTTCTGGCGGTTGCCCTCTTGGTCTTTGGCCATCACCATCTTGGTATTTTTAGCTGTCCTCATTTTGGTATTTGGCCGTCACCATCTTGGTTTTTGGCTGTCACCATCTTGGTTTTTAGCCGTCAGCATCTTGGTTTTTGGCCGTCACCATCTTGGTTTTTGGCCATCACCATCTTGGTTTTTTGCCGTCACCATCTTGGTTTTTGGCCATCACCATCTTTGTTTTTTTGCAACCATAAGTGACCCGAGAAGATGGAGCTATGTGCAACTGAACACTGATTTTTTAGGCGACAGAAATGTTACAATTAAGTTGATGAAGTGAAAACACACTGAGGTTAAAATTGTAAGATGAAAACCGACTGAACAATGTTGATTGAGACCACAAATTCATGTTTACAATGTTTACTGAGATAATTAATCAAGTTAAGAAGTAGGCTCATTTTCTCATAGACTTCGATACAACCGGGCTTCTTTTTTACAACCAGAGGAGTCGCCCCCTGATGGCCAACAGAGGAAATGCAAGTTTCAGACACCTGGTTTCTGTCGGCCAACGTAGCTGTGACGGACATGTTGTTTGGTACTTCAGAGTAAAAAAGGATTCATTTATCTGGTTACCTTTCCCTCCGGTTGCCTGCAGCACCTTCAGATGGTCCACAGTCATCTGCAGAATCTCAGCCTTCTCTAGTTTAGCTGACCCCTGATGAAACAAACCAACAGTTAAAGCAGGATAAGCTGAAAGATACAAATCTGTACAAATCCAACCAGGTTCAATCATGATAGTTACACCGAACTGAGAAAAAGGTTGAGATCCCTTTAAACAGTGGTGTCAGTGTGTGTGATATAAGACCATGCTGGTTTTCTGTCCAAACGAACACAACAGCAGCTGGATTCACTGGTTAACACCTTCACTTCTCCAATATCATTTTAAAAGAATTACAATGGCAAGATAAAGATTTCATAATTATCCATGATAACAACGTTTTTGTTTAGCATTAAAGGAGTATTTTGCGGGAAGAAAATACACAGCTCTTAAACACTTAAATCACACATCAGATCTTAATGAACCAATTCTTCAAGTTGAAAGTCTTTACTGTTGAAAACAAAATGAACAACATTCTTCTGGACAGTCTGCAGTGGTACTTGGGGGCGTCTGCTGCACCTATACATAACATCCAATAGGTGCTCAATTAGATTTGGAGGAACCCAGGACCCACTGCACCAGGAGGAACCCAGGGCCCACTGCACCAGGAGGAACCCAGGACCCACTGCACCAGGAGGAACCCAGGACCCACTGCACCAGCAGGAACCTAGGGTCCACTGCACCAGGAGGAACCCAGGGCCCACTGCACCAGGAGGAACCCGGACCCACTGCACCAGCAGGAACCTAGGGTCCACTGCACCAGGAGGAACCCAGGGCCCACTGCACTAGGAGGAACCCGGACCCACTGCACCAGCAGGAACCTAGGGTCCACTGCACCAGGAGGAACCCAGGGCCCACTGCACCAGGAGGAACCCGGACCCACTGCACCAGCAGGAACCTAGGGTCCACTGCACCAGGAGGAACCCAGGGCCCACTGCACCAGGAGGAACCCAGGACCCACTGCACCAGGAGGAACCCAGGACCCACTGCACCAGCAGGAACCTAGGGTCCACTGCACCAGGAGGAACCCAGGGCCCACTGCACCAGGAGGAACCCGGACCCACTGCACCAGCAGGAACCTAGGGTCCACTGCACCAGGAGGAACCCAGGGCCCACTGCACTAGGAGGAACCCAGGACACACTGCACCAGGAGGAACCCAGGACCGACTGCACCAGGAGGAACCCAGGACCCACTGCACCAGCAGGAACCCAAGACCAACTGCACCAGGAGGAACCCAGGACCCACTGCACCAGCAGGGACCCAGGACCCACTGCACCAGGAGGAACCCAGGACCCACTGCACCAGCAGGGACCCAGGACCCACTGCACCAGGAGGGACCCAGGACCCACTGCACCAGGAGGAACCGAGGACCCACTGCACCAGCGTAGGATTTCATCCCGGTACCTAACAGCAGTCAGGGTACCGTTGGCTATGACATGGAGGTGGACCTGATTGGGCTGCAGGTACCGCCTCATGCTAAAGCTAGTGACAAGGACACTCGGAGAACCCAAAACTAGAGAAGGAGAGAACGCCTGTCTACGGCCTCCACATCAAAACCATTCCCTTGTTGGGGCTTGTCTTACTTTTTCCAGAAGTTGGACAAAGTTTAATTGACTTGGTGTTATACTGCGATGATTAAGTGTTCATTTATTGAGCTGTGTATAAAAAGTGGGATTTGACTGATTATTTGATAGAGTGAAGTTACAATGTGGAGATCAGAGATAAACAGCACATTCAGACTGAATATAAATGGCGAAAAAAAAATGCTCTGCAGGTGAAATGTTGGAATACATGATGGTTTTGCAGATCATGAGAGTATTTGGGCAATGATAATATTATGTATGATTTAACTAGTTTAGTTTAGTCAGTTTTGTGATGACACATATAATCATGTCAGGTTGTCATTATGATATAGTTTAAATTCAAGCACAACGTGACTGCAAACTACAAAGAAATGAGACACAGAAGGTTCAGTTTTGTCATCTATGTCATTTCCTTAGAAAAGGAGTCAGCAGGTAAATGATGCATGTGGGGATGAGAGGACGGTCACAGCAAAAGTTTCATTACAAAACCCCTCAACGGATCGATTTGCCTGCTTTGATTTGCGCTTCGCTTGATTTCGGTGAACTCTGAGACGTGAAACTCAGAGTAGAGACAGAGAGACGGTTTGTCCATCGTACAAATGAGTCTCTTGTCAAATAAAACAGGACACGAAGCTGCTGCTGTGTGGTGTGACCTTAAACCCAGAAACAACGGAGCCCAACAGAACAGAAAGCATTTTGTTTTATTGAATTGAGGTTTCCAGTGTTGCTTCATCTCCGGTCGAGAGCTGAGTCTATCTGTGGGTTCTGTTTGGATCCTTGGAGAAGCTTCTGGAGAAACAGACTCACCTGCTTCTCGAAGGCTGTTGGGACGAGCCTCCGTAACTCTGACAGACTGTTGTTGATCCTGTCTCGCCGTCGCTTCTCGATAATCTGACAAAGACGAGAAAACGTTGAGAATCTCAAACCTAATACCTACCTTATACATGTCACCATGAAACTCTCATTGTTTAATAACATTCAGACAACTATATTTGCTATTATTGGTATTTTCTGAAATGTTATGTTTAAATATGCAAATGAGGAATTATCTAACGATAACTTCAGAAGAATTTAGGAGAAATCTTCAGACGCAAATAGAGAAAGAAAATAAATGTTTTCTTTCTGCTCGTCTGGAAGAAGACAAGTGATGGAAGATAAACTTTACCCCTCTGCGTTTTTTCCTTGCCATCACTTGAGTGGTTGTGGTCGGTGATCCACATCTTATTAAAGACGCCTTCATGTGCCTGAAACCCACAAGCATATCATAAACATGTGACCGCAAACTAATCCAGGAGGAACGTGGAGTAACGTTTGATTTAAATGTGACAACAGATTGAGATTGTGATTGTGAGATTATTTTGTACAACTGGTTCCATATTGACAAAGTAAAAGGATCTAAAGTTAAACATTGTTGTCAATTAAATCAGAATATAATTCTGGACATTAATTCTGGACATTGAGTACTTTTACTTTTAAGTATTTTTAGACTGTGATATTTCTACTTTTCCTGAATTATAAAACAATTTACTTCTTCGTCCTAAAACAGTAGCTGTAGATGTTACAGTAAGATAAACAGAAATAATATGAAATATTCTCTTCATGTTGACATTCTGGTCGATTCGAGAAAAGAAGACATTTAACAAAACCAACACTGCTTCACTTTTTCTCCACACAAACTTTTTCTCGACTAACAGACGTCCCTTCAACATCGTTCTCACTCTTCCTCGTTGGAATTACCAATCCAAGGTACTTCAGCTACTTTTTTCTGATAGACACTTTTACTGCAAGTAAAGGATGTGAATACTTCTGTTGAAGAGACATGTTTTTCTGGAGGTTGTTGAAAGGGATTGTGGGAAATGTAGGACATGCTGGGAATCAGTGAACGAAGTTGAAGCACCGAAGGAAGGTTGGGGGATTAAATACTTATTTCCAACATAACTTCAACAACTCACAGTTTGTATCAGTTGGTTTCACCTTTAAGTATTAGATTGTTGTTTTATTGATATTCAGATATGACGTTTGTTTTATCCAGCCTGCAGCGCCAGCCGGGTGGGGTCTTACTCTGCTCACATCATGACAGGCCTTGTTGGAATCATTTCACTTAACTGCTCACACTTAAATCTTCAAGTGTTTTATACCAAAAAAACAAAAAACAAAACAAAAAAATCCAGTTTGAAACAAGTGAAAGCAAATCTCCAAATGTCAAAATAGCCCATTGAAAGGGAATCATGGGGCATTTGGGACTTTTTTTAAACTTTTACTTTTACTTCATGAACTGGTTTGATTTATACATAACTGACATATATAATATATCCATCCATCCATTTTCTACCGCTTTATCCTGTATTCAGGGTCACGGGGGGGGGGCTGGAGCCGATCCCAGCTGTCATTGGGCGAAGGCAGTATATATATATATATATATATATATATATATATATATATATATATATATATATATATATATATATTTCCCCCCTTCATTTCAATGATGCCAGTAAGATGTTTTAGTAATATGCAGTGCAGGACATCCAGTATACTTCTCAGTCAGTTTGATGAAAATATGAATGTATGCATATATGTGGTTTGCGGCCTCTCCTGTAGCCTATATTTATACAGTTGTAGTATTTAAACATATTAATCTGTTAATTTAATGTGAAATACATTTTTATAAATATTGGTCTGATTCGGACTCATTATTGTATTTATAATTCACATTATTGTATTTACACATAACGGTCCTCTTTAATGACAAACAGGTCACTTTAATAGGAATGACTAAATGTAATCATCTTTATCGCTTAATATTTTAACATTATATATAATATTATGGCTGCACACGATTAGTTATAATCGGAATATTTTTGAAATGTTGCCATTTAATTAAGATCGCCCTGCAGACTTTTCGAGCATGTTCCCTCCTTTCCTTTAGCATTTTAACTTGTATCTAATATAATAATGTTTCAGATAGATTTCATAATTAACCACTGATGATTTTCATCGTACAATATGATCCTCACTCACCCTGAATAACTGCTCTCACTGCCCACATCGATGGTCTCCTCCACGTCACTGTCTGCCGAGCTGCTGTCCTCACACGGCCGCTTCATGATGCACGGACGGCGGGGAGGGCTGTCCGCGTCTCCCGGGAGGAAACGTGGAGGTTTGGTAAAAACTAAAGTTTCCTCCAACTCTGAACAAAACAGCGTTCTGAAGTGAAACTAAACTATTATAAACTACAACAAAATGCGCCGTCGAGGAGCACAGATGCGTGTATTATTATTATTATTATTATTATTATTATTATTATTATTATTATTATTATTATTACAGAGCTATAGATGTGTTTGGGTTGTGAAATCTAGGAGCTGATGAAGAAGTTTCAGGTTAGTTTCCTCCCCAGAAAAAAAAAAACTGGAAGCGACAAAAAATGTTTCCTGTTGCAGAATTGTGAGCTTAACGATCCCTCCCCCTAAAAAATAAGTAAAAGAAAAGTTTTCCGAGTTTAAAATCTTCCAAAGCTTCCAGAAGTTGTTTTCCCAGCGGAGTGTGTCCGGTAAATAGTCCGAGGCAGGTGGCCCGTGTGTCGGCTGCTGACAGGACTTGTGACCGTGTGTCCTCCTCTTCTGCTGGAGCTTTCCCACGGAGCCTGGGAGCCACGCACACACACACACACACACACACACACACACACACACACACGCACACACATGCTCTCTCGCTGGAACCGCCCACGTGCACTCAAACACCACTTTGAGATGGGAGTTGTGTGGCCCTCCTCTCCTCATCATACCGCCTGTCTGCTGGTTCAGACGGAGTGTGCGCGCGTGCGTGCGTGCGTGCGTGTCGGCATGCATGGGAATGAGGCCACTTCTGCCAGTAAAAAAAATAGTCCTTATATAAGACAACAGGTTTCAGACTGGACTATTACAGTGAACCTGAACGCATCAGCTTTCTATTCTAAGCAAAAAGGCGTCAACCTCCACTGAAAAGTGAAACCAAGTTAAAGTGCCTTAAACCTGCATTCTCTCTACTGGCCATCAGGGGGCGACTCCTCTGGTTGCAGAAAGAAGTCTGATTGTATAGAAGTCTATGAGAAAATGGTCCTACTTCTCTCTTGATGTATTATCTCAGTAAACATCGTAAACATGAGTTTATGGTCTCAATCTCTAGTTTCAAGTCTTCTTCAATCCAGCATGATGTTCATTCCGTCAGTTATGGTCCATTTAGAGTCCAACAGACCAGAAAGTTCATTTCTGTCCTGGAAATGCTAATTGGCACATATTTGATAAGATGATGCATCATTTGCATATTTTACATTTCAGAAAACTTGTAATATTAAAAAAAACTCTTTCATTGATGTTCCCACGTCTCTGCAGGGGGAAAAATAGTGTGTGTGTGTGTGTGTGTGCCAGCCGTTCCCACAGCTCCCCAATGAAACCCAATCATCGTGTGAGAGAGGTCTCTCTCTCTCACACACACATACACACACACACACACACACACACTCATACACTCGGATGTCTTTTCACACCTGCTAATCTTTTTTGCAATACAACAAGGATTTAATGCAGGAATTATAATGCAGCTACACACACACCAACACACACACACACACACACACACACACACACACACACACACACACACACACACACACACACACACACACACCTTCCCACCATCCTTCCAGCTGATAACCTCAGAGAAACCTGTCAGCACCCTCTCATTGGCTCAACTGAAACACATCAGAGTGTGTAAGGCTGCACTCAGACCAGGCGATCCAAACCATTGACCCCTGAAGTCCAGTTAGTTTGACGAGTGTGAGTGCTCCGTACCGGGCTCAAGCATGGCATGCTTCCTCGGCCCGGTAAAGTTGTCGAGGTGTGCTACGGCATGGTAGAGTTGCTCATGCACGAGCACAAGCACGGGCTTACCACGTGGACATGATGTATAATCTATAGGCCGTTCCGCTCATTATTGCTGGGTCGGGTTTGGGCTTCAGACCTGTGGTGTGACCGGAAAATAAGCCAAAGCTCTGTCCTTTTATAATAAAAATGCCGCTCATTCCAAAATCCTCCCCACGCGCTCCGCTCTAATGCTCGAGTGTTTACTCAAAATATATGCAGACACTTCAGTAAAGTTACAGTCATGTTCTCTGTTGTTTTCTATTGTGATAACTCTCAAGACACTGATATGTTTACATTTTCTTTAGTTTTGAATGAGACATTTTAGATGTATTTCCATTCTAATAACTAATAATGAAAAACAACCTCTGATTCTGAAAAGTGAAGCCAAATCCGAGAGCCTTAAACCCCCATTCTCTCTCCTGCTCCGATCCCAGCTGGCATCGGGCAAAGGCAGGTTTCACCTGGACAGGTCGCCAGTCTATCACAGGGAGACATGTAGAGACAGACAGGTAACCAGTCTATCACAGGGCTGACATGTAGACAGACAGGTAACCAGTCTATCACAGGGAGACATGTAGAGACAGACAGGTAACCAGTCTATCACAGGGCTGACATGTAGACAGACAGGTAACCAGTCTATCACAGGGAGACATGTAGAGACAGACAGGTAACCAGTCTATCACAGGGCTGACATGTAGAGACAGACAGGTAACCAGTCTATCACAGGGAGACATGTAGAGACAGACAGGTAACCAGTCTATCACAGGGAGACATGTAGAGACAGACAGGTAACCAGTCTATCACAGGGCTGACATGTAGAGACAGACAGGAAACCAGTCTATCACAGGGAGACATGTAGAGACAGACAGGTAACCAGTCTATCACAGGGAGACATGTAGAGACAGACAGGTAACCAGTCTATCACAGGGAGACATGTAGAGACAGACAGGTAACCAGTCTATCACAGGGCTGACATGTAGAGACAGACAGGTTACCAGTCTATCACAGGGCTGACATGTAGAGACAGACAGGTAACCAGTCTATCACAGGGAGACATGTAGAGACAGACAGGTAACCAGTCTATCACAGGGCTGACATGTAGAGACAGACAGGTAACCAGTCTATCACAGGGAAACATGTAGAGACAGACAGGTAACCAGTCTATCACAGGGCTGACATGTAGAGACAGACAGGTAACCTGTCTATCACAGGGCTGACATGTAGAGACAGACAGGTAACCAGTCTATCACAGGGCTGACATGTAGAGACAGACAGGTAACCAGTCTATCACAGGGCTGACATGTAGAGACAGACAGGTAACCAGTCTATCACAGGGCTGACATGTAGAGACAGACAGGTAACCTGTCTATCACAGGGAGACATGTAGAGACAGACAGGTAACCACTCTATCACAGGGAGACATGCAGAGACAGACAGGTAACCAGTCTATCACAGGGAGACATGTAGAGACAGACAGGTAACCAGTCTATCACAGGGAGACATGTAGAGACAGACAGGTAACCAGTCTATCACAGGGCTGACATGTAGAGACAGACAGGTAACCAGTCTATCACAGGGCTGACATATAGAGACAGACAGGTCCATCCTGCATGTCTTTGGACTGTGGGAGGAAGCCGGAGAACCCGGAGAGAACCCACGCTCACACGGGGAGAACATGCAAACTCCACACAGAAGGAACCTGAACCGGACAGTGCTACCTACACCACCGTGCAGCCACATGTTACATATATTTTCCAAAATAAGTTCCCATCATCAGATAGGTCTCACTCATAAACAACATTAATACTTCTATAATTGTGTACTGGTTTACTATGATACTTTAATGTGCCTTTCGAGAACTGAATGAAAACCTCATTCTTATGTTTGTAAATAAACATCATTACTTTATCAGCAGTCCACATATTACATATGAACATTTGACATTTATGAAACAACAACTGAAAAATAATAATTTTGTAGATTCTGTAATGAAGAAGAGAATGTTTACTGACCATAATCCAAAACATCAACTCAGCATTTATTTGACATTTACACCGTTTAATATTACTCATCTTAATATATCTTAAAATATTCTACATATTCAGAAAAATAATTACATTTATACATTTAATTTTTCATTTCATTTGTTTGTCTTTGAGGCTATATTGTCATCATATTGTTACATGTATTATTTTGCCTCCAGCTTGTTCCCTTTTCCCTTCCTGTCACTCAAACCGTTACTTCCTCTGTGACCAAAACGCCAGATTGTTACTTGTACTCGCTGAAAAACATGTGAGGAAAGTGCCAGAACCTCTCAACTGTGCTGAAGAACAACAGTGGAGCAACAGTGTCTTTCTTTGAAACTGACAGAACAATAAACACTGTGTGAGGTGTGTTGATGGTATCAGAGGTTTATTGGTGTCAGGGGTCACGGAGGACAAGCAGGGCCATCCTATAGCAGGAAGCGCTGAGTGTCGTGGGAGGGGTGTCTGCGTGAGGAGGGTAATATCTCGGGCAACGTTGGGCCGGAGCGCTGAGTCGCGGGTCGGAAATCCTCCGGGACACGACTGGAAGCTGCGTGTGTGTGTTTAGAGACAGAGAGAATGGGAGGAAGTGTGCCATTATTCTCAGTTAGACGCTGCTCGCCGCCCGTCCGTCGCTACGACGCCTCAGACCTCACACCGTTATACACAAGAACACACACACACACACACACACACACATTCTTGTAGTTTTATTCCCAGGAAGAAGAAATCAATATATGTTGGAGGAAGTTGTGTTTTTTTTCAGCAGATGAACAGTCGACATCTTTGGGTTATGAAACCATATTTGCATGTTTTTCTTCTGTGTTGAGCCCCTTTAGAGGAAAATGTTTCTGGGCAGACAAAAGTGGCATTTTACAACAATGTGCACCTGCAGAAGTGATGAGTTGAAGCTGTCTTTCCATTCAGTTGTGAAGCGAATTTAAAGCAAACTTTTGAAATGTTGCAGAAAATAAATGTGAATTAAATGGTTGCAGCAAATAAACTGCTACAGCTGCTGATGAAAACATGGCTGAGATCTACCAGGAATCAGAGTAGAAGATGAGGCAGAGGTTGTGAACTGGAAACAAAACCAAGACGCCATCTAACCAGACGACAACCTCCGGTTCTGAAAAGTGAAGTCAATGCTGAAGTGTCTAAAACTTGCATTTCCTCTACTGGCCATCAAAAGAAGTCTGATTGCTGACAAATAACGGTTGGATTGTTCCTTTAAGAGGATTTTTGCTTTGCAAAAAGTAATCTGATTACATAGAAGTCTATGAGAAAATGAGCCATCTTCTCTCTTTATTATCTCAGTAAACATAGTAAACATGAGTTTATGGTCTCAATCTCTAGTTTCAAGTCTTCTTCAATCCAGCATGATGTTCATTTAGTACATGATGGTCCATTTAGAGTCCAACAGACCAGAAAGCAGGGGATGCTTTAGGGGGTGGGGCTTACCTGCTGATTGAATTTAATACTACAAAATGTGTCAAAATCAGAAACATGTTAATGGAAACACAGCTGCTGTACTTGTGGCTGAGCAGTAATTCAGATCCTATGTTTTTTCCATTTAATTGCATCTTCTTGAGTTTTCCTGGTGGTCTCTGGGCCAAGAAGACCACCATGTCTCTGGGGAAACTGGAGACATTTATCATCATGTCATCCTTTCTGACTTCGCTCATTTCCTGTCCAACATCTTTCTTTTTACTGAAGTATATCATCAACAACAACAAAAAACTCCCTTTTTACAAATTGATTGTGTTGAGGTTGGGTCGGTGTTTAGCAGCTTTACTGATGGGAATGACGTCTCTCTGAAAGGGAGGGGGGAGGTCTGATGGGTCTGATGGGTCTTAGCATTTACCTGCAAAATGATGATGAGGATAATCATTTTTGGATCAGATTCATCCCACCAATATTTTGTGGGATAGTGCAACTCATCACTAAAACTGATCCTCTCATGAAACTCCAGCTGACAAATAAAGGTTGGATTGTTCCTTTCAGAGGATTTTTGCTTTTCTTTGTTGCCGAACTGAGTCTGTAGTTACCAAATAAGACATAATATTTGAGTTATTGACTGATGTTTACAAGACTGATTAATAAAAAGTGAAGGAAAAGAACCAGATAGACTCTTCAAACCTACAAACAGAAAGAAAAGTGAAACATTAAATGTGATGACATGGAATAATATAATGGAAAAGATCACAGAAATGAGGTACATTTCAGAATAAGAGCATGTTGGAGGTGGTGTGTGTGTGTGTGTGTGTGTGTGTGTGTGTGTGTGTGTGTGTGTGTGTGTGCGCGTGTGCGTGTGTGGAGAGAAATTTACGACGTCCATCAGCCGCCTTTAATTCACTCCCACAGACTGTATGAATGTCTGTTGTTTGAGGATATAATAGTCTATTGTTGTGATGAAGGAAACCTGCAGACACGTCCTCTGGGAGCTTCACACCGCCGACCTGCAGGTGCTGGGCTACTCTACTTCCTTCCTGTCACCTGACCCCCGTTTCTCATCAGGACACGATGTGGCGGTGTTTTGATTCGATAACATCTGAAAAACTGTCAATCTCAATGAAAAACAACAACATTTTTACAATTGTTGATCTATTCCCTAATCCACCTTTTATAGTGAAAGTGACATTAACATTCAACATGACAAAGTGTGATCCAAAAAAATCCAGAAGCTTATCGTTATCGTATGTGTTGAGAGTCGTTTCACTGCTCACTTGACCTCTGACCTTTCTCCCATCTCTCCTCTAAATAAAGGTTAAGTTAAACAGCAGCTGTCAGATACAGAAGGAGAGCAGAATTACTTACTTACTACTAGACTTACTATCACGCTGTTCATATAAATCTCTTATAGCTCTCCAGCTGGTTCAGAATGCTGCAGCGTGTGTTCTGACTAAAACTAGAAGAAGGGATTGGTTACATTTACATTTTCATTTAGGGAGTTCAGCAGATGCTTTTGTCCAAAGCGACTTACAATAAGTACATTTGTCGAAAGAAATAAACCACAACATATCATTGCTGATAAAGTAAGAGCTAAAAAATAGAAGCAAGTGTTAGGTCCTCGTCTGAGTGCTATAGGTAAGAACGTAGAAGTGTGTGTGTGTGTGTGTGTGGGGGGGGGGGGGGGGGGGGGGGGATGTTAGTGGGTCATGCTATGCAGAGTCGAGGTGAAGTCTGAACAGGTGAGTCTTGAGCCTTTTTCGGAAGATGGCAAATGACTCAGCTGTCCTGACATTAGTCGGGAGTTCGTTCCACCACTGAGGACCAGAACAGAGAAGAGTCTGGCCTTTGCTGAGCGACATTTGTTTGATTTCAGCGATGGTGGTACCAGCCGGCCAGCTGAAGTAGAGGAGCGAAGTGCTCGCATCGGGGCATGAGGTTTGACCAGTGTTTGAAGGTAGATGGGTGCCGTTCCATTGATGGCCCTGAAGGCCAGTGTCATTGTCTTGAATTGTAACGCTTGCCCCTGGGTGATGTTGGGACATTGAAATTGTATTGACTCTGGAAATCTTGAGTGTATTCTAGTCCTGCTCAATGTGTTAAATGTCCTGAGATGACTTCTGTTGTGATATGACACTATAAATAAAATTGAATTGAATTGTGTGGCCTGTGTCCGTGTGATTGTGTGGAATACACCGAATGAGACCGACAACTCTGTGTCCTGTGATCCTTGGAGCTATAAAGAACCCGGGCGACAATCATACCTGTCACATAACCTTTTAAAGCCAGAAGTTAGTGGGGTTTTCGCCCAACAGGGAGGGACTAATGTTTAGAATCAGTGGATTGCCGTCATTGTGTGAAATACCATCATGGAAGAACCCTTAAGAACCTTGTATTCTATCAGAGAAGAAGAAGACGGTTCCCAGCAGTGAAGAAGGCGTCTGAGAGGCTCTAATCTCCAAACACGTCAACACACTGAGGACCAGGACCCTGCGACGTGTCCAGATTACAGAGCATACCTATCAGCGACCACAGCACACCGCTCAATCTGGAGTCTGTTCACACTCCTTTTATTCAATTCACATTCCGCTTGAATTCTTCGTGTTTCTGCGTCGTGTAATTAAGAAAAAAAGAAAGAGAGAGGTGTTGTAGATTTGCTCCAGTTGTTTCTTATCTCTCTCGCCCAGAGTCGCCCTCTGCTTTAGACTAATCAGAGGCAACACCCAGTCTGGATATTCACACTGATTAGTGCTTTTATGGTGTCTTTATTTATCCTCCGAGCGTGTGCACGTTTGCCTGCAAGTTATTCCCTCGTTCAGGAAGCCACCGTGTTCTTCATCATCTTCACCAGCTGGCACTGACGAAGCTCTTCATGTCGCTAAGTGTGAGAGTCGCTGTTCGCAGCGAGAGCTCCACTTTTCTCTCAGACGTCCTGCTCAGCGTTTGTCTCACCTCTTTAACAGACACAACACACATTCCTGTATACAAACACACACACACACACACACACTGTTCATACCGCAGCATCTGTAAAAAGTGCATCTGTGGTCAACAGCAGTTCTGTTTGATCAAAATCAAAGAGCTTTGATTGTTTCTCTCTACGATGGCTGTTAAAGGAATAATTGAGCCAACAGCAGAAACTGTGCTCATTTCCATGAAGGAAGTCCCAAAAGGAGAGCGGAGGGTCCAAAAAATGAAAGCATATCAGTGCAAACCGATGTCGACGGAGGTTGAAGAAAAGACGTAAAAACAAAAAAATGCATGCGTGCACAAAACAATTCCTTCTCAGGAGGTTAATCGGGAAAATGCTTTGTTTACTAGTTGGTAATGGATGTCTTTGAGCCTCAGGATGGACACTTAAATAATGCTGCACAAGGATTTTCAGAAAGTTTTATAACTTTCTTTTGGACATCGTCAAAGTCTGTTCGCACTCATCATCACTCTCCTTAACACCATTCGATGGAGAACTTTTTCTTGGACCACAAAGAGCATTAGGAGCTGACTAGTATAATACCATTCATATTGTTTTTGGGTGAATTATTCCTATTAAATAAAGGCAAAATATCTTTAAAAATGTGATTTAAAGAAAAAGAAAATCAGAAGTTTTTGAATCAGTCTGGGAATAAAACAATTTTTTCAATACTTTTAACAATTTTCCTAAACTCTTAACACAGTAAGTGCAACATCCGTCTGTGTAAACTATACAATTAACACATTTCTTGTTGCTTTGACAAAAACTGCATACAGTTAACATACATTTACACAATTAACACAAATGTAAAATTAAATTATTTTACCCACAAGCTCAACCAAAACCAAAACAATGGATTTTTACTGCCAAATTCACAAATGCTTTCACACAGTATGTCAGAACAGATAACATCATGTTCAACAACATATCAGACTCTAAGCCTGTCTGTATGTTGTTCTTGTCTTTTACATTGCACTGTCTGCTTTTAGACGCTAACGGCATTTCTTATTCTACTCTGCATGAAAATTACGTTTTTTAAGATGATACTGAGCGTTGGAGTTTAGTTTACAATGTGTGATTTTGAGCATGCCAATTGTGTGTGGTAGGTGGAGGATGTATTATGTATTTTATGTCATAGAACAGAACATTCAAATCTCTTCAGCTTCTGTTAACAACAGACCTTATTTAAGACATCTAACTCAAATCACATTCAAGAAGCACACTGACTTCCAGGCAAGAGAGCAGGAAGTGTTGACTTATGCAGCAGTTGACCCAAGAACAACTTGCAACACGGCGGCAACATGATGACATTGAAATGAACGAGGAGGTTTCGACGCTGTGATGTTAAAACAGCAGATAAAACTTTGCTTTAACTTTGAGCAAACTGCAGATCTCAGATCAGTCCACTGGTTCTACTCACAGACTGCAGACATTCTCCTCTTCAGGGACGTGACCTGGCTCATTGTGGCCCTCCTGACCCCACACGTTCCACTGATGGGGGGCCGCAGCCGTGTGTGTGTGTGTGTGTGTGTGTGTGTGTGTTGACATTTGTGGCACATTCTAAAGAGAGAAAGTGGGTGTGGGAAAGACCTGCTCGCCCATCTCAGACTCACACACTCACACACGGTCAGCTGATATCCAACTCCCCCGACTCTCCCAGCACTTTATCTTTGTGTGTGTGTGTGTGTGTGTGTGTGTGTGTGTGTGTGTGTGTGTGTGTGTGTGCGTGCGTGCGTGTGTCGTCTGAGAGCAGGGATGCTGGGAAAGTCCCCTCAGCTTAAACACTATTTCAATGTGACCAGACCTCAGACTCTCAGAAACATCATTCACTTATCTTTTACAGTTTTAAAGCTCATATTCTCCAGATGAAGAGGTCAGACATCGGACAACATGAACATTTCATGTCACGAATATCCAAATAATCATGAAAATAGGAGAATCAGTTCTGAAAAGTAAAGCTGAAGTGCTTTAAATTTGCATTCTCTCTACTGGCCATCAGGGGGCGACTCCTCTGGTCGATAAAAAGAAGTCTTATAGCTGATTTATTACCTCAGGAAACATTGTAAACATGAGTTTCCCTTCACCTTATACTTTGTATATTATTGTATACATAAATGTATATGTATTGTAGTGTATTGCATCACACCTTTTCTTTTTAGTGAAAACAGTCACATCTATGCAAATCAATGCATGATACAGGTCTTTTATGTATGTTTCTTCAGTTTCTGCTGTCAGACCACAGAACATATCGGTCATTAATGATGAATCGCGATTAATCACAACTATTTACCATTTGTAAATATACCCCCCAAAAATCCCCTTTTCTCTGTATATTGTTGTGGGAATGGAAAGATAAATGACAGAAGGCATATGCACTAGAATGTGAATCCTCTACAAATAGGGATACACCAATACCACTTTTATTTAGACTGAGTTATACAAATACTTTAATTTTAGTAATTACCTGCAGAGTACTTAATAATACCCTTATAGTTCGAACAACTTTAAACGCTCAACTTTGTTAGTTTTCCTGATACAAACAGAGCAGAGTTTGCAGCAGAGCTATTAATATTAAACTGTTAAACCTGCTGTCAGTTACACAGTTAAAAGAAAACCTAACCAAGTCCTTTTGTTTGTTTCAATTAACGATAACCACTCATTTAAAATCGTGACCATAATCCGGGACAGTGTGGGAGACAGGTTTGCAATGTGCGTTTTTTTCAAAAAGTTCAACTTTTGAGTGAGGATTAAAACTATAGCGAGGATGAAGGAAGAGACAAAGATTTCTGGATCCAGACCGCTTCACAAGGACGTCATTTGAGAGGTCATAACCAGCTTTATGAATAAGTCATCTGACAGTGTTAAACAGCTTATCTCACTGTTCAACGCGTGACACTTCCCTTTCAAACGGTGCTTCTCTGACTCACAGTCACATCTGAGAGGATGTTTTACCATCAAAACGTCTTGGAATGAGTTTTCAGTTTTCAGATGTGTGCAGCATTATACAAAGACGAGTCTTTACTTTGACTTTGACTTTTAGGAAGGACAACTAATGTCCTTGAAATTCACGAAAGAAAGACAACAATTCATAGAGAACAGTTAACGTCAGCGCTCCTGATCTCCTCCTACTTCCAAACAGAAGAATCTATGTTTGATTGTGTTGACGTGGAAGACAGCAGAACTTCTCAGAAGACGTCTTTACAGAAGGTTATTTCTTTATCGTTTCAATTTCTTTAAAAAATGGCCAACAGAAACTAGAGCAAGTAATTGGTTTTTATAGTGGATCTGCCATTAAATGTGCCTTTGAATGAGCACAAACAGCAGAAAAGTCCCGTTTCTTTATTTCTCATCGGTTTCTATAAATACAGAGCACGAGAAAAGACACTCATGCAGAGAATGAAGGGGATTTCTTTGTGTGAGAAGACGTACTTTAAGTGGATTAACATCTTGACCGATGAAAGAAAGGAAGGAAGATGGAGAGAGGGGAGAGTGGATGATGAGAGAAAAGGATAATTGTGTGCTTCTGCAGTGAAAGAGTGTTATTCTTTGGCGCTGCTGAGAGCTGGTCATTGTTGAGTGGAGTTTACCAGTGGGACCGGTCATCTGAGATCACACACCCTGATAGTCGCCCTCAGACCGGATCTCCACGAGCTGCCGGAGGAGGCTTACCCAAGATTATCTCCCAGATTCAACACCAAGTTCTGACCACAAACATGAGGGATATTCACTTGTTTGTTTGTGCGTCCTGCACCATCCCCGCAATAAAGAGACGAGAAAACTTTCACCTGAGGGATGTGAAGTGCTGTACGTCACACATTCGTAGCAAAATGGAGAATGTGAACTGCAACACATTCAGCTATGCAAGGGCAACTCATTTTGACGGATTTAGTTCAAGTCAAGCTGAAACGGCATTTAAAGAGTATCAATCTTCTGCACGTTGACGTATTTCCAAGAGAGACAGGAAAGACCTACATAACCTTCTCTGGCTCTGTGCTGCTAAAACATACAGATTCATTGATGTGTGTTTATTCTTTGAAATGGGTTGGTACTAGCTGATGTAAGCATATTTCATATTTTGTTTTCCATGAATAAGTGAAATAATATGAAATAGATTTTCTTGTAATTATTTTTGTTCAATAAGTAATAAATAATAAATAAGTACACAATATGAGTGGAATCTAAAAAGGTTAATTTTTAATGTTCTCCAGCTCGACTTTAATTGTAAAAGTTACCAAAGATCAAACAGGCTAGTCTTCATGATTTTGTCAGGCTGCAGGCAAGAGGACAATTAACAAAACGACAACGTGTTTCATGAAACAAGGCAGCAAAGAATGAGAATAAGGGTAAAAGACGTGAGCACAGAGGAAGGAAAGACTAGAATGAATTAGATTAGATGGGGCAATGTGGGTGCACCGGGGAGGAAAATCGTGCTTCAACAGTGGACGGGACAACTGGTCGAGTGTGAGTGCGTCCTACAGGTCTATCTAAAGTTTAACATCCTACTTCCCTTACAGAAGCAATTCCCAAACGTTTGGCTGTGTTCTATCCTTTCTCAAACCTTGTATATTATTTTAAAAATGAATTATTTTTGATATGTACTTTACTGCTCTTATACTCACCTGACTTCCTCCTTTACTGCCACGTAGAGCACTGACCAAGCTGCTGTATAGATATAGCACATCACATCAAATTTGATGTGATGTGAATTAGAGATGATGTCCTTTATTCACTGAGACGGTGGAATCAGCTGTCAACAGTGAATGAGTCGGCTCTTTGTCAAATGTATAGTTTTCCTTCCGTGGTCTGTCCCAGTAGAAATACAGAACCTACTCAGCTCTTCGTACCGTGAGTATGACTCCAAACACTCAAACAGAACCACGACAACCGCAATAGCTGCACGAGACCACAGCGATACAGTGACTCTGGGTGTCTCCTGAGTGCTGCGGTGACTCAGTAACCGTAAAATCAACCAATCCCATAAACCATTGCGAGGCGTAAGTGCAGTAAATGAAGCGGTGAATATGATTACATAATATATAAAATGATAACAACAACAGTTGTTGTACCAAAGGGATTGTTAGCTGCTAAGGTAAGAACTGGACCTTAGTGGGCAGATGAGATAGCTGGTTGTATTCCATATTGTTTGTCAATTAAATGATGGATGTGAAATTGTGTTGAATAGTCAAGTCAAATTAAATCAAATGTATTTAAATAGCCGGTCAAAAACAACAGGAGGGATGAACATACAGAAAACAAAGGGACTTGTCATCAGCAACTCGTTACCCCTGTGACCCTGACCGTGGAGAACCACTGACCGAATCAAACAGCCGGTTCTTAAATCTACGACCGCCCGTCCGGTTTGCTTTGCGTTGGGTGTAAACACAGCATAAAAGCATGGAAGCACATTTTAAAGACAATCAAGTCGGAGCATTGTCCTCCCTGCCAGACAGCCATTAGTCTCCTTTCATTTCAGAAGGCTGCAGCACAACAATGTGCCTGCAAACACTTGAGATGTATTAGTCAAAGAACAGCTGCCTTTTACTATTGTGTTGTTATACAGGTGTTGGTGGTGTGTTCAGGTGTTTATGGGAATCCAGGAAAATATCCACATTGATATGATTGTCTAAACATGCTCTCTATCACAGAACCCCCCCCCCCCCCCCCCCCCCCCCCTTGTCTTTTCCCATGGTTTTCCGAGGCTAGCTCTCCCAGGGCGTTTGACCCGACTTCATGCCCCTCTCTGCCCTCTTTCTGCCCCTCTTGGGGCTTATTGCCCCCTGCTGCAGCTACACAGGCTCTTATTGTAGCTGAGCCTACGCCGTCACCACCCATCTCACACGCACACAAACGTCCAGGACACACAGGAAAACATGCACATACATGCAGAGACAGACAGAAAGAGAGAACCTACACTACATGTATCTGATTAATTAAGTTACTAACTACATACACTCAACAAAAATATAAACGCAACACTTTTGTTTTTGCTCCCATTTTTCATGAGATGGACTTAAAGATCTAAAATTCATTCCAGATACACAATATTACCATTTCTCTCAAACATTGTTCACAAATCTGTCTAAATGTGTGATAGTGAGCACTTCTGCTTTGCTGAGATAATCCATCCCACCTCACAGGTGTGCCACATCAAGATGCTGATCTGACATCATGATTAGTGCGCAGGTGTACCTTATACTGCCCACAATAAAAGGCCACTCTGAAATGTGCAGTTTTGTCTCACAGCAAAATGCCACAGATGCCACAAGCATTGAGGGAGCGTGCAATTGGCATGCTGAGAGCAGGAATGTCAACCAGATCTGTTGCTCGTGCATTGAATGTTCATTTCTCCACCATAAGCCGTCTCCAAAGGCGTTTCAGAGAATATGGCAGTACATCCAACCGGCCTCACAACCGCAGACCACGTGTAACCACACCAGCCCAGGACCTCCACATCCAGCAGGTTCACCTCCAAGATCGTCTGAGACCAGCCACTCAGACAGCTGCTGAAACAATTGGTTTGCATAACCAAACAATTTCTGCACAAACTGTCAGAAACCGTCTCAGGGAAGCTCAACTGCATGCTCGTCGTCCTCATCGGGGTCTTGACCTGACTCCAGCTCGTCGCCGTAACAGACTTGAGTGGGCAAATGCTCACATTCGATGGCGTCTGGCACGTTGGAGAGGTGTTCTCTTCACGGATGAATCTCGGTTTACATTGTTCAGGGCAGATGGCAGACAGCGTGTGTGGCGTCGTGTGGGTGAGCGCTTTGCTGATGTCAATGTTGTGGATCGAGTGGCCCATGGTGGTGGTGGGGTTATGGTATGGGCAGGCATCTGTTATGGACGAAGAACACAGGTGCATTTTATTGATGGCATTTTGAATGCACAGTCATCCATGAACATCACCTCATGTTTCAGCAAGATAATGCACGGCCCCATGTTGCAAGGATCTGTACACAATTCTTGAAAGCTGAAAATGTCCCAGTTCTTGCATGGCCAGCATACTCACCGGACATGTCACCCATTGAGCATGTTTGGGATGTGCTTGACCGGCGTATACGACAGCGTGTACCAGTTCCCACTAATATCCAGCAACTTCGCACAGCCATTGAAGAGGAGTGGACCAACATTCCACAGGCCACAATTGACAATCTGATAAACTCTATGCGAAGAAGATGTGTTGCACTGCATGAGGCAAATGGTGGTCACACCAGATACTGACTGGTTCTGAGTCCCCAGACCCCCAATAAAGCAAAAAAATGCACATTTCAGGGTGGCCTTTTATTGTGGACAGTCTAAGGCACACCTGTGCACTAATCATGATGTCAGATCAGCATCTTGATGTGGCACACCTGTGAGGTGGGATGGATTATCTCAGCAAAGCAGAAGTGCTCACTATCACACATTTAGACTGATTTGTGAACAATGTTTGAGAGAAATGGTAATGTTGTGTATCTGGAATGAATTTTAGATCTTTAAGTCCATCTCATGAAAAATGGGAGCAAAAACAAAAGTGTTGCGTTTATATTTTTGTTGAGTGTATATATATATATATATATATATATATATATATATATATATATATATTCAGCTCTCCGTCTAAACATTAGAACACCAGGGGTTCGGCCCAGTCCTCTACAGTCCAGTCCTCTACAGTCCAGTCCTTTGCAGGACTTCAGTCCGGCCTCTAGGAGCTTGTTTCTAACGGTCCTCCTTGTGTGCTTCACCCCAGCAGCCATTTTCCATACCTTTTGTCGGTCACTTGATGTCCTTGATGTTTTTAGACTTTTCCTTGATAAATAAGATCTGGTTCGGGTGATCACCTAATCACTACCTCATTAACTCCAATGAGGTGTGCCTGTGTGGTGGCCTGGAGTGGCCTCTTATTTTCTTCCAGAGCTATACTGTATAATATGGCTGTCAAAAGATGATTAATCACCATTCGTAAATATACCTGAAAAATCCCCATTTTCTCTGTATATTGCTGTGGGAATGGAAAGATAAATGACAGAAGATCATCAGATTTTCTCTATAGAGATGATACCACTTTTTATCAAACCAAGTACAAGTACTTAAATTTCAGTATTTGCCAAGTACTTACAGTTTTTTTCAGTCGCTAACAAGCGTTTGTCCAACCAGTTGTCACATTTTCAAAACTCTAAACACAATTAGCACAGCATGGGTCTTTTGTGGCCATACCATTCACACATTTCATGTCGTTTTCACACAATATGCAGTCAGTGAACACACTTCCACAATGCTTACATTTTCTTAACAGACAAGCTATACCTCCCAACAAAATTATGGTTTGATTTTGTATTATTTACGAATGTTAACACACAACATCCCACAATAGCAAAAACAATATTCCAAACCTTAGATACAGTATCAAAACCTCTGCTTCTGCAATGATAGTTCAAAAACAATATATATCAGCTGATAATACAGTTTTTCTCGATTGTTTACACACATTTTCTGAACGCATGCCTCATACTCTCAGAACTCTACACACAAATAAACAAAACACACACACAATGGGCAAAACCCCTCAATTCTCCTGCAAAATGAAACTTTACATTCAAAACAATGTTATTTCTTCTCAAAATGGTATTTTGTTGTCAAATGACACACACAAACCATCATATGAATAGACATTTATAAGAACCAGTTGAACACTGATGTGCTTAATGTAAAACACGATGAACACTTCTTCTCCATTTAATGACTTAGGCCTTTTTTTGTTCAGTGTTACACTCACTACAGACAGTACATACATAAATGTGTTGTAAAATATTTTAGAATATTGTTTTTATATATTTTATTTTTCCCACAAGAATACTGTAATGTATACAGTTTTCATCCCAACCAACACAAAGTTGCATATACAGTGGTCTACATACAAAACCAGAAGAATTTACTGTATACAGTTACAAAAACTGGTCTGGCCACAGCACCTCATCCACATCACAGGCAATGCAAGCGATGGCCGAGCAGCGGGGGAAATATCTCCTAGCATGGCAAATCCATGCTAGGCTTCTCCTCGTACTCTCACTCCTCTGGCTCTGCCTCTGTTGCCAATGTTGGCATCCATTGCTCCAAAACAGAAAAGCTCACCTGTTGCACTTTTATGCTAATGCTCTGATTGCAAATTGTAAAACTGTGTTGCAGGTGTTTTCCCATGTGATGAGTCAGTGTGCATAGTAGGGAAATTAACTTTAGAATTTTGAATGGCAGTGTGTTCCTTGTGAAAACAAGAGATTTTCTTCATGAAAATTGTGCCAAATGCAGAGAATTGTGTGTAGTGTTTTGAAAAAAGTGTGTTTTAAAACTGCAATTTGAGTGTAAAGCAGGAATTGTGCTTGCAGTTTAGCAGATTTAGTTCAGGGGGTTGGTGCATGAGTTACATGTTGTGGTCATTGTGTCTCAAGTACCAATATTTGTGTGTAAACAATTGAGAAAAACTGTAAACAAACAATTGAATAATTGACACACAGCTGATTTATGTTGGGTAAATTGGGCTGGTTTAGACTCAGTGGCAGGGGCTAATTTTCTATTACATTGACACTTATACAGTAAAAGGAGGACTTTGAGGAGTGATGTTTTCGGAAACAGAAAAAGACAAACTTTTTATCTGGGCTTTTTGCTGTTGTTTTTTTGTTCAGAATGCTCTTGTGTGTTTCATGGATATTTTGTTCAATGTAAGCAATACTGTAGAACTTTTTCTCTTCTATCATACTATAAACATTTTTCTACTGTACCTCCTGTAGTAAACAGTAAAGGGAAAAAACTGATTTGCTTTTTACTGGAATGCTTTTGAATGTGAACATTACACGTAGACATACAGTTCCCAACCAAGAAATTTAGTGTAAAAACGGTGGATTGCATGTTTTGCATGCAAATACCTGTAAAACTGAAACATAAAAGTGTATGCAGTTAATGTCAACAATAGCCAGTATTTTGAAACCTGGTGTACTTTGAGTGACTGCATGTACCTTGTGAAGTGAAAACAAGTGTTATTCTTTGACAGAATCATTTCATTTTGAGTCAGATTTCCAGTGTTTTGGTAAAGTTAGTGTGTGCATAGAAAGATGTGTTCTATTTTTAAATGAAGAGTTAGTATATATTTAACAAAATGTGTTTTTTAGAAGAAAACACAAACAGCAACACAACACACAAAACCCTCACAAAAACTGTAATAATAATAATACAGTTCGAACAATAACTTTCAACTTTGTGTTTGTCCGATACAAATAGAGCAGTTTGCAGTAGAGATATTAATAATTCACTGTTTGATTAACCGAGAATAATTATAATAATAATAATAATAATAATTAAGTTTTATTTGTTGGCTCCTTTCAAACACCCAAGGTCACCTTACATGATAAATTCAATTCAATTCAATTCAATTCAATTTTATAGTGTCAAATCACAACAGAAGTCATCTCAGGACACTTAACACATTGAGCAGGACTAGAATACGCTCAAAATATCAAGAGTCAACACAATTTCAAAGTCCCAACATCACCCAGGGGCGTTACAGCGACAGTGGCGAGAAAAAGCTGCCTTAATAGGGTTTTAGGCAGAAACCTGGTGCAGCCCAGGCCCTTGGGTTCCAACTGCATTTGGTGTTGGTAGTATAGTAGTAGTAGCATTAACAGTAGTGGTGGTATTAACAGAAGCAATATCAACAGTAGTAGTCCGTGGCAGCAGGCACAGCCACGCCGAGATGGATCCATCCCAACCACGTCGCTGTAGACCAAAAAGCAGGAGTAGTTGAGCAGTCACACAGCGGGCAGGTGGAGCTACAATGTGGTGTTTCCAGCGTCAGGCCAGTTAGCAGTCTGCATCAGTCAGGACCTCAGTGGACTCTGCTGAACCAGAAAGCATAGCCAGACTCCCGGGAGTAATCCCGGGAGTAGTCAAGTTAGTAAAAGTAGAGATGCCGATTTTAGTAAATTACTTTAATTAAAAATACTGGCGGTAACAGTCAAACAAGACCACGGCATCGGTGCAGTCCAGATCAGGTTCCACCACGGTCCAGGGAGACCTGCTAGGCGAGAAAGCACAAGGACTCCGGGGGAACATACACAGAGAAAGTGCTGGTCCAGCTTAAATGTCAGTCCACCTTAAATCTTCTTGAGCAGAAGCAGCATGTTGCTAACTTCGGGGCTAACTCACTTCACTTTAACTATCAGCTGACAACAACACAGGGGAAATTTGCTTGTGTCTAGTTATTTATTCCCTGACAAATAAACTGCACACACTACACTGCAACATTCACAGCTGTAATGCCATCACATGCTCTCTCTATCTCTCTCACTCTCTCTCTGTCTCTCCCTCAATCGGACACTCGCTAACGTTGCGTGCTAACGTTGCGTGCTAACATCCGTAGCACATTGGTGAAACCCTGACAGATTCTCTCAGCAGACACACAGCTGACAACATGAAGTGATGTGATGAAGACTCACTAGACGTCTGTTAGCTTCATACTGCAGCTGCTGATAAATGATGATTTAACATGTTTGTGCATCAGATTATGGTTGCAGCTGGTTATTAGGCTCCATGGTAAGAGGTTAACGCCACGTTGCTGCTATGGTGTTGCACCGTTGTATTGCAGTAGTTTTATGAGGCTGCGTGTTAATTGATTGTTCCATCTTTGTTTTTTATACTCAAACAGTTAATGCAGTTAATGCATTAATTTCATAAATTAATGTATTATGGTCGTTATCTTTTAAAGTTTTCACATGTGTGTTTTAAATGCTATAAAAATATTTTAAGCACTTTACGTCAGCACTGTACTTACCTTTTGATGTCACTGCACTGGATCCCAGTTCAATTTTGGATTCAATTCAAGTTGGATTCAGAATTCAAAAACACAATTGTCCCCATTTAAAAGGCAGGTCTGTTCAATGTGACTATTATTCATGTCCCCACATGACAAATAAAACGCATTCACACAAACACACACACACAGTCATGTTTCCATCACTTTAGAGGACGTTACTCTGTCATTCATTTCCTGGAGACTGACCCCAAACCATAACCTCTTCTTGACTAATTCTAGGCCTAACCTAAATCTAACACATTTTGTCCCAAGAAGGAAGGCAAGTCATCACAATGTGACTGTGTTAACAGATTTATGACCCCACAAAAAGAGTAACACACACCCTTCCTTCCATGGTGACTGAGGGTGAAAACCAGCTGAAAGCAGATCACACACCATCCTATTGAACTGATATTGTTTCATTTATGCAAAAGAACAAACAGTAAAAATAGTAGAAGAGTGTTTTGCTGGGAAGCTCCCAGATGTGGATGTGCAGCGTTCCTGTCCTGAATAAATAAAGTTAGAAGAGAAACAAGTCCAGCGTCAGTGAATGAGCAGACCTCCAGTTTATTCCAGAACAATGAGGGAGGAGGAGGAGCGCCAGAAATACCACAGTAGAAGGAGGGAAGTCGGAGAAAAGGAGGAAGAGAGTGAAGGACTCGGAGACAGAAAAAGCCGGCCATGGCTTCGTGACTGTGGTGATTTAGTGGCATCAATCACAGAGAGGGAGATGGAGTGAGAGCAGCGTTAGGATGTCGAAGAGGCAGAAAGCAAGGAAGTGGTGCACGGCGGCCTGTGTGTGTGTTGACTCAGGCAGTGAGCAGCGCAATTGATTGATTTCAGTCCCTGAAGTCAGATTCTCAGGCTGAACACTATGTATGACCAGCTGGTTTACTGATTGGTTTATATCCTGACTGGTTTATTTACTGACTGGTTCATTTACTGACTGGTTTATATCTTGACTGGTTTATTTACTGACTGGTTTATATCCCAACTGGTTCTTTTATTGACTGGTTCAATTACTGACTGGTTTATTTACTGGCCTTGGTTTTTGCTTTGGACTCTCCATTAGATTT